>NC_039278.1:16733824-16962064 GCF_003368295.1 Carassius auratus | reverse complement strand
TTTCATAATATTACTGTTTTTACTGTATTTTTTCAATCACATAAATATCATCTTTGTGAGCAGAAGAGACTTCTCATAAACATTAAAGAAAAATCTTTCAAACTTTTAAAACAGTTATGTGTGTCTGTTAACCCTTTGGTGCTGATCATGTTGTGGTCAAAAATAACTGAAAAAAAATATATATATAAATATACACACACCATTGAAATTAATGCACAATATTTTAGTTTGATAGTGATTTTGTTTAATATTTTTGTATTTTATAAAGGGACTTTGCTAATTATGTATGCTAGTATGCCCAGTATGCTAATTTTTTACCTGTTCATCACTTTTTGAGCATAGAGCTAACATTGGAGCACACAAGTTTGGTGTTTTAAAAAAGTGAATAAAATTATGAAAAATGCACAAAAATATTATTTCAAATACTTATGAAATATTTATTTTCTATACATTTTACTGCAAATCTGTGTGAAAATCAAAGCCATAAATCTAAAGTCATGTTCCAAGTTTGAAGTTGATAAAAAAAAAAAAAAAAAAGAAATTAGTAAAACAAGATTTTGTTGGGGCACAAAACCAAACGTAGGAATGAAAATGAAATTAGTTTGCAATGCAGTCAGTTTTGACTGCAAGGAGTAAAAGTGTGAATTTTAAATTTTTTTTGAGGACCATTTAACAATTTTCCAATCATGGTGTTTTATTATGTGTTCATATAACAAGTGCCAAAACCTTTACCAGGTTTTACAACATTCTGAAGTAAAGCATGCTACAAAAACAGCTCCAGAAGCTTAATCACGGTTTGTCTTCAGAAACTCCTCAATAAAGTGAGTCTGGGTCATCCGGCGAAGTGCGCAGCGTACAGTCCAAACGGTGAGATGGTGTCCATCGGGCTGGAGAACGGAGAGTTCATCGTGCTGCTGGTGAATTCACTGAGCGTATGGGGCAAGAAGAGAGACCGCAGCGTGGCCATCCAGGACATACGGTCAGAAGAGACACAACAGAACACGTGATCATGAACGCACAGGTGCTCAAGCCGTGTCTCTCCCACAGGTTCAGCTCTGATAACCGGCTGCTGGCCGTCGGCTCGGTGGAGTGTGCGGTCGATTTCTACGATCTGACTCTGGGTCCATCTCTCAACCGGATCGGCTACTGCAAAGATATTCCTGGATTTGTGATCCAGCTGGACTTCTCTGCTGACAGCAAATACATCGAGGTACAAAAGCATGATGAGCAAGCGACCAAATCACAAATAGATCATTTTGATAACATACTGACCTTTTATTTATTCATAAACTGAGATGTACTGCGACAAAATATTTATTCATGCACACAAATTCTATTTTTGTGCATGCACATTTTTGGCATAGACATTAGTAGCTAAAATGGGAGACCCTCACTGTTTTTTGTGCCAAATTTCTATTTCCTTCACATTTCTATATATCAATAATAATGAACAGAAACACATTGATTTGATGCCTGAAAACATATCAAGTCAGCTTTTTTGTATGGTGCTTTATTCAATCCAATTTTTATTTTTTTTCAGAGCATATTCACCTTTGTAAAATAGGGAACTTATAGTTTTAATGTTGTAACCCATGCTGCAAAAAAAAAAATCTAATATATTTACTACTATTATGTTTGACCACTTTTTCCGAAAAAATAAAAAAAATAATAAATAAATAAATTATTTAAATTATTTAAATTATATATATACAGTATTGTTCAAAATAATAGCAGTACAATGTGACTAACCAGAATAATCAAGGTTTTTCGCATATTTTTTTTATTGCTACGTGGCAAACAAGTTACCAGTAGGTTCAGTAGATTCTCAGAAAACAAATGAGACCCAGCATTCATGATATGCACGCTCTTAAGGCTGTGCAATTGGGCAATTAGTTGAATTAGTTGAAAGGGGTGTGTTCAAAAAAATAGCAGTGTGGCATTCAATCACTGAGGTCATCAATTTTGTGAAGAAACCGGTGTGAATCAGGTGGCCCCTATTTAAGGATGAAGCCAACACTTGTTGAACATGCATTTGAAAGCTGAGGAAAATGGGTCGTTCAAGACATTGTTCAGAAGAACAGCGTACTTTGATTAAAAAGTTGATTAGAGAGGGGAAAAACCTATAAAGAGGTGCAAAAATGATAGGCTGTTCAGCTAAAATGATCTCCAATGCCTTAAAATGGAGAGCAAAACCAGAGAGACGTGGAAGAAAACGGAAGACAACCATCAAAATGGATAGAAGAATAACCAGAATGGCAAAGGCTCAGCCAAATGATCACCTCCAGGATGATCAAAGACAGTCTGGAGTTACCTGTAAGTACTGTGACAGTTAGAAGACGTCTGTGTGAAGCTAATCTATTTTCAAGAATCCCCCGCAAAGTCCCTCTGTTAAAAAAAAGGCATGTGCAGAAGAGGTTACAATTAGCCAAAGAACACATCAACTGGCCTAAAGAGAAATGGAGGAACATTTTGTGGACTGATGAGAGTAAAATTGTTCTTTTTGGGTCCAAGGGCCACAGGCAGTTTGTGAGACGACCCCCAAACTCTGAATTCAAGCCACAGTACACAGTGAAGACAGTGAAGCATGGAGGTGCAAGCATCATGATATGGGCATGTTTCTCCTACTATGGTGTTGGGCCTATTTATCGCATACCAGGGATCATGGATCAGTTTGCATATGTTAAAATACTTGAAGAGGTCATGTTGCCCTATGCTGAAGAGGACATGCCCTTGAAATGGTTGTTTCAACAAGACAATGACCCAAAACACACTAGTAAACGGGCAAAGTCTTGGTTCCAAACCAACAAAATTAATGTTATGGAGTGGCCAGCCCAATCTCCAGACCTTAATCCAATTGAGAACTTGTGGGGTGATATCAAAAATGCTGTTTCTGAAGCAAAACCAAGAAATGTGAATGAATTGTGGAATGTTGTTAAAGAATCATGGAGTGGAATAACAGCTGAGAGGTGCCACAAGTTGGTTGACTCCATGCCACACAGATGTCAAGCAGTTTTAAAAAACTGTGGTCATACAACTAAATATTAGTTTAGTGATTCACAGGATTGCTAAATCCCAGAAAAAAAAAATGTTTGTACAAAATAGTTTTGAGTTTGTACAGTCAAAGGTAGACACTGCTATTTTTTTGAACACACCCCTTTCAACTAATTGCCCAATTGCACAGCCTTAAGAGCGTGCATATCATGAATGCTGGGTCTTGTTTGTTTTCTGACAATCTACTGAACCTACTGGTAACTTGTTTGCCACGTAGCAATAAAAAATATACTAAAAACCTTGATTATTCTGGTTAGTCACATTGTACTGCTATTATTTTGAACAATACTGTATATATATATATATATATATATATATATATATATATATATATATATATATATATATATATTGCCCTCCATATATTTAAACATTTTATTAAAATTATACATTCATATGTCACATTAGAAGAAAAACTTTATAAAACAATTTTCTTGCCCCAAAAACACATTAAATATATTTTGGTATATGGTTGAAACTAAATATATTTTTTATTAAAAAAATGTGCTTCACTGTGTAGATAAGACCAGATGTGTAGACAAGATAGATAGATAGATAGATAGATAAAATTAATTTTTGCCATATTTATTATTATTCTTTAGTACATTGAAACTAAATTAAATTATAAATGTGTGTGTGTATATATATATATATATATATATATATATATATATATATATATATATATATATATATATATATATATATTAGTATTATCTTAATATATAATATGAAATATAATTTTTGCTATAATTTGATTTATTTATTTTTTTTATTTTATTTTTTTCAAAACTACAAATATTATTCAAATATATATACAATTAAAAAATATACTTAAGCTTCACTGTTTAAAACAACAAAAATATTATCTATAATATTACATTTATTTATAAAAAAATGTATAAACATTTTTCACTGTATGGTTAAGGTGTGCAACAAATTTAATTTCAGCTGTAAAGAAGACAATAGGCAACTCAGTTCAGTTCAATCAATGTTATAAAGTTCAATTACAAAACGAGTTCAATCCATCTATAGACAGCATTACATAAGACAAAAGTATCATTATACAGTTCAGTTTAGTTCAGTGTTCGATTTAGTGTGAATGTAGTGTGTGTAAATAACACTGATGTGACAGGTGTGGTTTATTTTTCGTGTGCAGGTCTCTACCGGTTCATACAAGCGTCAGGTTCATGAGGTTCCCAGCGGGAAGATCGTCACAGAACAAGCCCTGATAGACCGGATCACCTGGGCGACCTGGACCAGGTGAGTCCACAGATCTGTGCAGTAAACGCTCCTCAGAAATGACCCGAGCGTCCAGTAGTGCAGCTCTTCCTCCTGTGCAGTGTTTTGGGTGACGAGGTGTTGGGCATCTGGCCACGTAATGCAGAGAAGGCAGACGTGAACTGCGCCTGTGTTTCTCACGCCGGGCTCAACGTGGTCACCGGAGACGACTTCGGACTCGTGAAGCTCTTCGACTTCCCCTGCTCCGAGAAATTTGTAAGTCAGCCGTAACTCAAGTCAAATTTATTTTCTATAGCATTTTTCATATAATACCTTAATATCTTCATTCATCGTTGTCATATTTAATCTTAATCTGTCAGTAGCGATTTACTATATAATATAAATCACATGAGTAAAGAGTATGTTTCTGTATAAAGCAGGATACAATATTTATCTCATGTGAACACTTGAAAAATGTCGTTTCTGTAACACTTTACAATAAGATTTCATTCGTTATCTTTAGTTCATGTTTTAACTAACGATAAGCAATACAGCATTTATTAATTTTTTATGTTAGTTAATAAAAAATACAGCTGTACACTGTTAGATAATTCCAGCTCAGGTTCATTAAATAATATTAAAAGATACGACTTAGGATTTCAATAATGCATTAGTAAATGTTGGAAGTGGCATTAATTGGGATTAAGCAATGCTTAAGCATTATTTTTCATTGTTAGATCATGTTAACTAACATGGTTTACATTATGGTAATAAATTACACATTACTATAACGTGTTCACAAAGTTACTTTACAAAATAGATTTAATAAAACATAGATATTGATCTAAAATCTTATTGGATGAACCATTTCATATATATATATATATATATATATATATATATATATATATATATATATATATATATATAAAATAATATTATTATTAATATATATATATTATTATCATTATTAACCATACGAACCCCTTTTTTGTAATATCTGTTATTTACCTTTAAACACTTTTTAAAAATGCGTATTATCCATATTAAATCTTTACCTTTTTTATTATTATTAAAATATTAACACTTCATTATTAACATTTATGATTAGCCATATTAACCCTTTATTATTGAACCTTAGTACTATTAACCATATTAACCCTATACTTTAAATGATTTAATATTTTTACTGTTTTGCTTTTCTTCACAGGCCAAACACAAGTGATACTTTGGTCACTCATTATATTTAACTAATTATAAACCTTATAATTATCCATATTAACCCTTCATTATTAACCCTTATGAGTAACCATATTAACCCCTCATTGTTAACTCTTATAATTAGCCATATTAACCCTTTATTATCGAACCTTATAATTAGTCATATTAACCCTTATGTATCAAACCTTAATACTATTAACCATATTAACCCCTTATAATTAACCATATTAATCATCCAGTATTAACCCTAATAAACAAACATATTAACCCCTCATTATTAATCCTTATAATTAAAAATATTGCCCCCTTATTATTGAACCTTAGTATTAATAACTATAATAACCCCTTCATTATTAACCCCTTATAATTAACCATATTACCCCTTAATTATTGAACCTTAGTATTAATAACTATTATAACCCTTCATTATTAACCCTTATAATTAACCATATTAACCCTTCATTATTGAACCATAGAATTAAACATATTAACACATAAATTTAGAACCTTAGTACTATTAACCATAATAACCCTTATAAATATATTAACCCCTCATCATTAATCCTTATAATTAACCATATTAACCCTTAATTATTAAACCTTAGTATTAATAAGTATAATAACCCTTCATTATTAATCCTTATAATTAACCATATTAATCCTCATTATTAACACTTATAATTAACCATATTAATCCTCATTATTAACACTTATAATTAACCATATTAACCCCTCAATATAAACACTTTTAATTAGTCATATTAACCCTTTATTATTGAACCCTTCAAAGTAACCATAATAACCTTCATTGTTAACTCTTCTAAATAAACATATTAACCCCTCATTATTATTCCTTATAATTAACCATATTAACCCTTAATTATTTAAACTTATTAAGAAATATATAATAACCCTTCATTATTAACCTTTATTAATAAACATATTACCCCTTCGTTGTTAACCCTTATAATTAAACATAGTAACCTTTTATTTTTGAACGTTACAATTAACCATATTAATACTTAAATATTGAACCTTAGTACCATTAACCATATTAACCCTTAGTTATTGAAACTTAAGAAATTTAATAACCCTTCATTATTAACCTTTATTAATAGCCATATTACCCCTTCTTTATTAACGCTTATAATTAACCATAGTAACCCTTAAATATCAAAACTTAGTACTATCCCTGATATTAACCCTTATAATTAACCATATTAACCATTTATTCAACCTTAGTATTATTAACCCTTCATTATTAACCTTTATTAATAACCATATTACCCCTTCTTTATTAACCCTTATAATTAACCATAGTAACCCTTTATTGTTGAACCTTATGATTAATCATATTAACCCTTAAATATCAAACCTTAGTACTATCCCCGATATTAACCCTTATAATTAACCATATTAACCATTTATTCAACCTTAGTAGTATTAACCCTTCATTATTAACCTTTATTAATAACCATTTACCCCTTCTTTATTAACCATAGTAACCCTTTATTGTTGAACCTTATAATTAATCATATTAACCCTTAAATATCAAACCTTAGTACTATCCCCGATATTAACCCTTATAATTAACCATATTAACCATTTATTCAACCTTAGTAGTATTAACATATTAACCCTTCATTATTAACCCTTATAAATAAACATATTAGGCCTTTTATTTAACTTTTAAGCCTTGAATGATTTATTTTAGTATTAAATATTTTTACTGACGGTTTTTATTTCTTCACAGGCCAAACACAAGCGATACTTCGGCCACTCTGCCCATGTGACCAACATCCGTTTCTCTTACGACGACAAATATGTGATAAGTGTAGGAGGCAACGATTGTAGGTGAGCTGACATCCATTTGTCTATCAGTCTGTGTGAACTGTTATTAATACGTCTCCTCTGTCTTTCAGTGTGTTCGTTTGGAGATGCATCTGATGGACCTCCACACAGCTCAGACAAAAAACATACACTCATAAGTCATGCCAATATTTCAGAAATAATTGTATTTTATGTTCGGATTCTGAAGTGCCTTGGAGACACAGTTTGCAGATCTTTCCCCCCGAAATGTTCATATGCATATATGGTGCTAAATGTCCACTTAAAGCTTTATGCAATTTCCTTTCTTCTTTATCTATCTATCTTTTTACATTTTGTACATAAGTGTCAAATATATCCACTCACTAAATGCTCTTCCTGTTAAAAATATCGAACTATCCAAATACATTGGACTCAGGAGAAACAAGTACTGTAATGTGTAGATGTTATATTTGACCTGTGCTATTTTTGTTAAAATATGCATTTTTTATGTACGTATTTACGTATGACGTATGCAAATTAGTCGGTCGTTCTATGGACATATATGAAAATAGACAATGCAAAAAACTGCCTGTCCAAATATTAAAGTTATATGAAATGTACGTAGTAGCATTGTCTGTTGCGACGTGTGTAGATTGTGACAGCAGCTGTGTATTGTGTGCAGATATCACGTTATATCTGTCATTTGTATGTTCATGTTTTTGTAATTTGTCTGATCAGAGCTCAGTCTAATTGAAAGCTATATAATAACGCATGAATCGAAGTCTATGTGATTGTTGATCATGAATGGATTCTGTTGTTTTATAAAGAGAACTGTGCTCTCACATGTGAACCTGGGTGTTTTTCCTTCTTTCACCTGTTGATGGCAGCATACATGAACAGTTTCTATGACCAACTCTGAGATACAACATGGTTTCTCTTTTTCCATAAAGCAAAGTATTGGCAGCACTAGTCAATCCCAAATACCATTAGGTGAGTTAGTTTCACTAATGGATATCACCATATTTATCCAGCTGATTAATCACAGTAATATATTTTTGTATTACAAGTTTGCATTGTGTGGTAAATTCTATTTCAAAATTCTATTTTTATTTTTAATCCTTTTTATCAACACTATTAAGCCGCAGTTATTTTTTTTTTTTTTTTACAAGGAATTCATCTAAAATACATTTACTACAGAAATAAATAATGTACTAAATAAAATTCTTCATTAAAACAAGTTAACTAAAGAAACAATTCTTTAGATTCTTCAGTGTTCCTGTAGCTCAACTGGTAGAGCACAGCACTAGCAAGTAAGCAAGCGCAAGGTTGGGGGTTCGATTCACCGGGAACAAATGATATGTAAAAATAGATAGCCAGAATGCAATGTAAGTCGCGTCTGCTAAATGCATAAATGTAATTCAATTTTTAATTGGCAAAAATCAGCATAATATGACGATTTAATATCAATACTGGAAACAGTGTTGCTGATTAATAGCAAAAACAATTAAAAGGGGGGAGGGGGGATGATGGCGCAGTGGATAAGATGCATGCCATTGGTCGGAGAGACCTGGGTTCGAACCCACTGTGAGACACTAATGTGTCCCTGAGCAAGACACTTAACCTCTAGTTGCTCCAGAGGCGTGCGACCTCTGACATATATAGCAATTGTAAGTCGCTTTGGATAAAAGCGACAGCTAAATGTAAAAAGTACCATTTATACCATTTCAGAAATATTTTGTAACAATATACAACAATACCACAATATACAACAACTGTTGTATTGGGGGTGGGAGGTGGGGGTTGATGGCGCAGTGGATAAGACGCATGCCATTGGTCGGAGAGACCTGGGTTCGAACCATAGACAGTAAAAGAAATGGACACATCGACCCCATTGGAACTCAATTGAGACAAGTGAAGCCCAGTTTTAGCGTTTTTTAGCACTTCCCTTTCTGACGCGCAGACTCAAACGAAGCTTGACGACGTCAGCAACCTGTCTGACAGATGTAAATCTTCTAGTAGCTGTGCGTGCAAACTGCCATCGTTAATCTTGCAGAGACGGCGAGCTTGAGCGGGGAGTTCTTTGTCGTGAGTGAGCAGAAGTATTCTGATTAATTATTTTGTATAGTATTTTAAAATGTAACGCCAGTACTCAATATTAAGGTAATTGCCTGCGAGCTTCTCCACCTGTCTGTACGGTAATGCGACAGAGAGCCGAGTGGTTATGACGCAATCGTTAGCCTATTTTTTACCAAAACTGTTTATATGGGGCCATAATGTAACATAGAAGGTAATGGAGCCCTTTATACATTTTCGTGTATCTTTAGAAATAAATAATGGACAAACAGAGTCTTTAAACGCCTCAGATGTAAAGTTATTCGCTGTCAAAGTGACGCCAAAATGAATGGGAGTCAATGGGAATGCTAACGCAAGTGAAGTTCTGCTAAAAGATGGCAGCCCCCACCCGACTTCAACTTCCGGTCGAGTTCCTTGCCCCTTGGTTCGAACCCACTGTGAGACACTAATGTGTCCCTGAGCAAGACACTTAACCTCTAGTTGCTCCAGAGGCGTGCGACCTCTGACATATATAGCAATTGTAAGTCGCTTTGGATAAAAGTGTCAGCTAAATGTAAATGTGAAAAGTACCATTTATACCATTTCAGAAATATTTTGTAACAATATACAACAATACCATTTAAAAAGTAATTCTTGTCTATTCTATCATTATTATTTAGAAATAAGTGCTTTTATTCAGCAAGGATGTGTGAAACTGATAAAAATGCTAATAAAGACATTGTTAGAAAATTAAAAAAAAAAAAAAAAAAAAATCTGAAATGTTATATAAATATAATCTATTTAATTATGCAATTATTTACATACAGTTCCAGAACTGAAATATAAACACTGGATAAATCCAGCTTCAGAGAATTCTTGTTTCGTGCCAGCTGTAAAAGATTTTAGGACCACTCCATGAATCAGAAGAGCACCAACAGGCACAAAAATAATAGCAATAATAATAATACCTATATAAATGAGGCGAATGAAAGTTTTTGCATGTACTGCTTTGCCTCAAAAAATAAAAATAAGCTAAATAAAAATAAAACACGCTCTGCTGTGCTTAAAGCTGATTGGCCGGAGAACTTCCGTGATGACGCGCAGCTTCAGGGGCGTTCCGTACTCATGGTGTTCAATACTAATCAGTCACTAATCAGTCAGCAAATAAAAGAAAACAATAAAACAGAGCTGCATTCCAGATCCACCCACCGCGCTGCAGATCCGTGAGTCATCCGTCTCAACAAAACAGTTCAACATGTCACTGTTTCACGACATGCTTTTACTTGCATAACCGTGGTGAAATATCCCGGATACTATAGTAAAATCACTACTGCAGGACACCCAGTAATAAATGCCAGGGTAGCGGTATGTGGTGTGTACAGTAGGTTATAAAGTATATAAACCAAGTACAAATAAAATAAAGTTTTGTAATGGTGCCAAAACATTCAACTTGTGTCTTTGTGCCACGCACAAAGTTTCACAATCGTGATCCTTCAGACGTTTATTTATTTAGATGGAACTTGATTGTGTTTCTTTGTTTTCATTTTTTGAGAGTAGATCATGAATGTTTACAGAAATATACAATCAAGAATAGTTGTTCTAGAAATGTATCTGGATACAGATTCAAATGTAAAAAATGAAAAAAATAATAATAAAAAAAAAAAAAATTAAAGAATAAATAAAGAAATTAATTAATAAATATCCCTGCTCCAAAAAATTGTAATCCCTTTAAAAGTAATGCAGTAAATAAATAAATCACCTAGCAAAATATATATTTAAAATAAATACATAAATCCTTCCAGTAAAATAATATACCAAATAAAAAATAAAAAAATAAAAATCCCCCAATAAAATTATATAAATAAATATCCCCATCCCATAAAATAAATATTGTAAACAAATAAATGAAATAAATCCCCCAATAAATAAATGCACTAATTAAATCCCCTTCCCAAATGAAATGTAGTAAATAAATAAACAAATACTGAATAAACACCCCTAAATAAGCACAAAAATAAATCTTCTCAATTTAATAAATTTGCCAAATAAAAGCACTATATGCTGCAGAATCTGAAGCTAGATATAGACGTCTGTCTGAAGAATCAGTGTGTGACACTGTACAAACACTCTCAGCTCACATCAACTGATCTATATATATCTATATATATATATTATAGATCAGTGGTCACATGTCACGCTGCTGAACCATGCCATGCTTCACAGACTTAAATAACACAAATCCAGTCTTGAGCTTATGCATCTCATGCTGAATCCAAAATCCAAACTCTCTCCGAGCGTATAACCCCACTGTCAGACCACAGTAATATCACCCTCCATCTAAACAGATCAAAACCTAACTCAGATGCATCAAAACAACCCCCTCCACATCCTCAAAACACACATACAGATGGAAACTAAATAGTGAAGATGCACATCAAACCATCATTTGTGAACCAAAAATACAAAACCTATCTACGCCATTCATACACAACACTGAAGGGCTCCATTCAGCAGTAGACAGGATGAACCAAATATCTGCAATGACTGCAACACTATCTAACTTAAAAACCACAAATAAAAAAATAAACAGGGAGCATGTGCAATGGGTAAGAACTTTATCAAATCAGAAACACAGAGATGCTGACAATGTAGACACACGCCAACTCTACCACAAGAAACATAAGAGCATCCGAAGAATGAAAAAGAAACAAAATATACAGTATATATATACTCTACATTCCCTAATTGACAAAGAAGCCAAACCACATAAAAGACAAATCTTTTCATGCTTCGTTGACTTCAAAAAAGCATTTGACTCCATCTGAGGAGCTTTTACTTCAATTAATCCAACATCGGAGGAAAAACATGCATGTCATTAATCCATGCACACTAATAACACATTTGCAGTTAAAATTGGCAACAAAAAATACTGATTTATTATGAAATAAACATCATAGTTTCAAATCAAACAACATGGCCTTAAACCCACTAAAAATGACGCTTAACCTCGGAATAAACCTGAACTGTAAACAAGGCTGTGAACGACCTGAGAGACAAGACACAAACAGCTTTTTACGCAATCAAGAAAAATAAAAAACTTGACGTCCCAAGTGGAATCTGGCTAAAGATACTCCCAATCAGTAACAGATCCAGTCGCACTCTTATTATCTGTGCACAACGAAAAAACTCCACACAATGCCTGCAGAGCAGAAGTAGGGCTGTACCAACTAATAATTAAATCCCCAAAAAGCCATTAAATTCCATGCACGCCTAAAAAGCAATCATACAGAGACCCTCCACCATAAAGCCTTAAACTACCAAGAACTGAACCCAGAGAAAAGCCTCTCGGCCAGCTGCTCTCAGAACTGACTTTACAATCCAAAACCCCAGCGAGACTAAATCAAATCATTAAAACACAGAAAGAGAAAGATCTGAAGCTCTGGACACAAGCAACTAGAAATGCTGTCTGTCTCTAAACAGAGAATGTAAATTGCAGACCCTAAACTTAGAAAAGTGCTGAGCATGTCCAGACTCACAGAGAGACACAGACAGACCAGAAGACGACAGATTGTGCACACAACATCAAGTGCACTTTTTAACAACATGACCTAATTATACACAGATTAGAGAAACATTCTTCACACAATTCACAAACCAGCACAAAGACTTCGAGCAGATACAACAAAAGCACAAACTGCCGTTCATTCTGGGAGAACCTCAACAAGCTCGAACCTGGCGGCAGATTCGTCAAGTCCTGCCACGATAAAAGAAGAGAAGCAGAACAAAGCCCAGCCGGAAGAAAACACTGCACAACACACACACACACACACACACACACACTCTGACACGACAGGATCCAGTTTCTTCTCCGGTCTCTTTATTAGGATTATTATTAGTACGTTCGTTTTACTGAATACAGACTTATATAAACTCTTATGCTATAGGCTTCTTCTTTCTTATGTACATTTGTTGTTAAAATGTATTTTATTAATTTTTCTATGCTTTGACAATGTAAAGATTTATTTGTTTATTTGGTCAATACTAAAAACAAATAAATGAAAAATAAAGAATAAAAAATGTAAGAAAACAATACTAAATTTATCTAAAATTAAAATGGAAAAAAAAAAAAATATAATATATAATATACATTACCTATATAAATTACTGAAACTTTATATATATATATATATATATATATATATATATATATATATATATATATATATATATATATATTTAATTATCTATATAAATTTACTGAAACTTTAACTTTATTTAGCACATCAAGGTAAACATTTAGTTTAACATGTTTGCTAAAATAACTACAAATAAAATAAAACAAAAATGAAATAAATAAATAAAATATTTATCAAATATTTGTATATATAAATAAATAAAATAAAATAAATCTAATTTAAGTCATTTAAAATATATTTAAAAGATTAATAAAAATGCTAATAAAAACTTTACCTAAAAAAAAAATATTTTTATAAAAAATAATTCAAAATAGTAGAAGAACGATACTAAAATAACACTGATCCTTTTTTTCTCTTTATATTTAGGGGTAAAATCTAAGACTTATATATATATATATATATATATAGTTGTATAGCTTTTTCATTTTGATTTGAGCAGACTTTGTTCTTCTAGCAGCTAAAGCTTTAGTGTGCTGCATTCTGAAGTGGCTTCTGACGTACATTGAGTTCATTCTCTTTTTGTGGATGTGAAATGAATCTAAATCATATTTGATATTCTCGCCTGGTTCCTGGCGTGTTGTCCTGGGACGTGTTTCTCGTATGGTCTGAGCTCTGCTTTCAGTGTAGCTTAAAGGCGCTTTAATTAAACTAGAGCACAAAGTATCGTGACATCTGGCCTGAAATCTACACAACATTCGCTGCGTTCAGTGGCAATCAGTTTCAGTGTACACCAGCGTCTCTGGGTCCTTGAGCCACACACACACACACTCACACACACACACACACACCTCATTTTATGAATAAATAAAACCATACGGCTGATTAAAATGTGTAAATGCATCCAATGCAGGTTTCTTTTTCATCTCAACACTAAAAAAACGTACTTTAAAGTATCACAGAGCATTATTGAGATTAATATGGTGTTCATATATACTAATTAAATGTATACCAGTATGTTTTGTAGTTTTAATTTTTTATTTTAGATTTATTTATTTATTTATTAGATTTTTTGTCTTGGCAAATAGCTGAAAATAAAATACGTTTTTGTTTTGTTGTTTTAGTTTATTATATTATATTTTATTTTGGTTAACGTTTAGTTTGATCCAAATATTGAATATTGTGTTTTTATGGTTTTAATTCTAAACAACTATAATAACCCTGATATAAATTATATTTAGTCAGTTTTTATTATTTTTTTAAGTGTCTATATAGTTTTTAATACTTACTTATTTATTAGTTTTTAATTTATCTAGTTTATTTCCACACTTCAAGTTAAACTAAACAGAAATGAGAAATGCTGCCTTTGACCCATAGCTTAAATAAAATAATTGTAAAAAAATAGTTCATCCAAAATCATAATTATGTAATTAATAACTCACCCTCATGTTGTTCCAAACCCGTAAAACCTCCGTTTAACTTCTGAACACAGTTTAAGATATTTTTAGATTTAGTCCGAGAGCTCTCAGTCCCTCCATTGAAGCTGTGTGTACGGTCTACTGTCCATGTCCAGAAAGGTAAGAAAAAACATCATCAAAGTAGTCCATGTGACATCAGAGGGGTTCCGTTAGAATATACTGAAGCATCGAAAATACATTTTGGTCCAAAAATAGCAAAAACTACGACTTTATTCAGCATTGTCTTCTCTTCCTGTCCTCAGTTCAAAACTTTAAAACAAAGCAGTTTGTCATATCCGGTTCGCGAACGAATCATTCGATGTAACCGGATCTTTTTGAACCAATTCACTAATTCGAACTGAATCGTTTTAAACGGTTCGCATCTCCAATACGCATTAATCCACAAATGACTTAAGCTGTTAACTTTTTTAATGTGTCTGACACTCCCTCTGAGTTCAAACAAACCAATATCTCGAGTAATGCATGCACACAAACAGTACACTGACTGAACTGCTGTGAAGAGAGAGCTGAAGATGAACACCGAGCCCAGCCAGATAATGACTCGTTCACGAGTGAAGAACCGGTTGCATCGGTGTTCGGATCACCAGTAGTTCTCTCGGACAATTCGATTCAATTAACCAGTTGAAGAAAACGGTTCACCAGTTCTTTTGCGCTCGACGTAATGGCGTCATTTGCGATGATTGCCCTTGATTCAAGCCTTCGGTTTACCCGCACCCATAACACTAGCACAGAATCAGTTCAGAATCAATCACCAAAAGAATCAGTTCAATTCAGACGCTCTGTGTGTCGGTCTGCTTCACGCTGAATCACACATGCGCAGTATCATCAGCTCCTCGGTTCACGAATCGGACGCGTCTGACAGAAACGGTTCTTGACTAGAGAAAGAGAATTTAATTTTAATTTAATTTAATTTTAATATATATATATATACATTTCTAAATGAAATGTCCATGTCTCAAAATTTAATAAACAACCAATGAATAGAACAAAGCATTGCAAAAACATGAACTAAAAATTACAATGAAAAATATAAAAAAATAACATCTAATATAAGCATTCAAATCAAATGTATTTTCCTATTTAATAAAAAAAAAAAAATTCAAATACTTAATTTTTATAAATAAAATATTTAATCAATAAAAAATTCTCATTTATATTTAGTTCAATATTAAAATATATAATATATATAAAACTATAATCCTGAAAAACCATACAGAGATGATAAAAAAATAATAATAAAAACAGAAAATTTGAAAATATAAATATTACATTTGATTTTAAAAAATAATTATTTATTTTATTTTTCACAGACAAAATTCTTTATTTATTTATCATTACACTCCGGGAAAAAATGTGAATGTTTTTTTTTATAAAGGTCAGAGACAATGTAGATAATTACTTATAATTACTTAGTTATAAATAAATAAATAAACAAATAGATTTACTTAATTTGTAAATTTATTTTTTATTTTATTTGCCAAAAATAAATTATGAAAAAACTGACCCCATTAAAGTAATTGAAATATTCTGAAATTGCCCTCAAAAGTAACTGTCTGTTGACTGATTGCTGTGCCCGGAGGGACTGAAGAGTGAGGAACGGCCCTCCATTTACCCAGAATCCTGTTCAGCTGACTGTTCTGGAGCCGCTGTGATACTTCTGGAGGCGTGCGTCACGAAACCATACGAAAACACACACAGAGCACACAAGTCTCCTACAGAAAGTGTTACGTCACACTCCTAAAGAAACCAGTTCAGGACAAAAGACTTTCAGAAACTCTCTGAAAGAACAAGCAGTTTCATTCTTACCATTACTTTTATTGTTTTCAAAATGTACTCATTAGAACTGAAAATATAAGAAGTTTTGCCTGATGGTTCTAGTAAACGTACTTTATAATTATACAGCACCATATTCATACTCTTTGATGCATTTAATTTTTGTCTTGTATTTAACTTACAATGAAACTTCTAGCCTGATATTACTTTGATTTTCCATTTTAATTTTAGTTTAATTGTTAGTTATTTTGCTGTGTTTTTTGTTTTAGTGACTATATATTATATATTGTATATATAAGCCAAAATAGTTTTTGGTCACAATTTATTTTAAGGTCCATTTCTCGTTATTAACAAACCATGAACCATATGACTTTTGCCCCAGTGAACTTCATGTTACTGCTTATGTATAGTTAGTTAGATATTTTTAAGTAGGTTAGTAATAAGGTTATTAGATTTGGGTATTGGGTCGGATTAGGGATCTAGAATATGGTCAGGAATATGTGCTAAGTACTAATAAACAGCTAATATGTTAATAATAGGCATGCATATAACCAGTTAACAGTGAAAATTGATCCCTATATTACATTTTTATGTTTTTTATTGATTTTATTTACAGTTTTAGTAATTTTAGTAAAGTTTTAAAACAAAATGTTGCTTTGGCAGCTAGCTAATACAATTTTGAAGTTACCTGAAAATATTATCAATTTGGTTCTCGTAATAGTTTTAAACATGCATTATTCTAATAAGAGTGAAAAAAAGTTTTCTTTTCTGAATTGCATCTTGATAAACTTGAATATTTTAGAAACTATTTTTTCTCCTATTTAGTTTCCATTTTAATTTGTTAAATGTTAAATATTTATTTATTTCAGTTTTAGTTATTTTATAGATTTATATATTTAAACTAAATGAAATGTTGCTTTTGCAACTATCTGATATATATATATATATATATATATATATATATATATATATATATATATATATATATATATATATATATATATATATATATATATAATTTTTTTTATTAGATTCATTATTTTCCATTTTAATTTGAGATAAAGTAAAAATAAAAAATAAAAGTTAGTTTAGATAAATCTTCTTTTTTTATATACATAATTTTTGTAATACTTTTTTCCTAAAATTTACAGACATTTTATTATCATACAGCAACAATATTGTAGGAATTTAATAATTTTTTATTTTCTGAATTGCATCTTTATAAACTTGGATATTTTAGAGAAAATGTTATTAGAATATATTAGAATATCATGCAGCCACACATATAACATGCAAGAAAAAAAAATTGTGCACACAATTTACTAATTTGTTCCCTTGATGTACTACTAAAACATGAGCACCATTACTATTTCGTTCCCTCCATTTGCTAAATCGTGCCTACAATTTATAAATCGAGGGAACAAAATAGTAAATCATGCAATCGATGTAGCCTACTATTTTTTTTTTATAAAGCCATGTGCTCGGCTCCGAATATAAACATTTTGGCATGAGGGTTTTTGTTGTTGTCTCAATTGCATCTACATGATACATTTGATACAACAAAACAAGTTCTGAAAAGGTTTTCTGGCAGACGAGCAGTAACAGAAATCTCGTGTGTAGCAACACTTACTGTAACTGACTGAACGAACGTATCCTGGCCTGCGGCTAAAACGACAACTAATGCAGTTATAGGGAGTATTTATTTAAGAAATGTTTGTTCAGGTGAATCTGAATTAGATCCAGATAAACCTCATTTCTGCTTTGTGGTTGTAATGTGTGCAGGCAACATTGCAACAACTTAAATTAACAATCCAATGCACATTGTGTAAACTGAAATACTATAGTAAATACAAGACATGGTTCGCAAACTTGAACATTCATATCTGAATGCACATAAGCAATTTAAGAAGATTTCCAGTACAAAATTATTTTAATGTTCTTTAATGGAAAACAAATTACAAAAAATAAAAAAATCGGATTTTTTTTTTCGTTGTAAAAATATTTATATTTATATTATTTTTAATTTTGAAATAATTTTGACTTTAGTATTTTTAATTAATTTTTTTGTATATAAAAAAATCATTATTCCAGTTTTAGTTTGAGTTATTTTCGTAAAGTAAGTTAAATTAAATGAAAATGAGAAATGTTTGATTTCAGTTAACTTTTTATGTAACAATTTTTTATTATTTATTTATTTATTAGTGGTTTTAAGTTGTAGTTTTTTGTAAATCACCTCTCATCATAAGAGTCTTTTTTTATGTATTAAAACTTTTTTTCTTGGATAAATATGGACATTAATTAAAATATTAATTATACAAATTTAAAATGATAATTTTGTAAGCATTGTGTGAATGTTACTTTTAAAATGTTCTAAAGCATGTAGTAACAGTTACATGAACGTCCAACTGAAACATTCCAGCATTAAAACGTTCCATTTACAACGTATAAATATCATTTTCAGAACGTTCAGATAACATTGAATGAATATTCTATTAATGTTACTTGAGGAACGTTTGTTCATAGCTTTGAGAGATCCTTGCTTTAGCCGGGTTATGAGATACCATTATATATATATATATACATATATATATATATATATATATTTTTTTTTTTTTTTATTATAATTTTAGTTAAAGTTTCAGTGATTTTGTTGTGCTCTTTAGTCAGTTTTATTAGTTATTCCACATATTTTTTGTTCATTTTATTTAGTTTGAGTTATTTTGCATTAAGTTAAAGTAAAAGAAAACAGAATTTCCTTTGGAAACTTGCTGAAATAGAATGTTTACGAAACATTAAAAAAAATTATAATAATGGAAATAAATGTTAATTTACTGGTTCAAGTCCTGCACCTTCAAGTCTGTGATTTTCTTGTTAGGATACGACTCAGGTCCACTTCTGATGTAGGTATGTGAGTTTTTTCCTTCCATTTTACCACCTGCAATGCAAAATAAATAAATAAACACAAGTCTGTGGTTTATACCGCAATATAAATGTGTCCATTTTAACCATCATGTGATGCAAGGTCACTTTAAAACTTGCATGGATTGTGTGTAATCAGAGCTAGTGTTGCTCTGCTGTGTTCTCAATCACAGCCAGCATCTGCTGTTGAGGATAAAAACGCTCAGATTAAGACGAGTTGATTTGGTGAAGGTTACGCTGAAGGTTCATCTTGGACAGTCAGATTCTTCCTTCTGTAATCTTCACATTATCACTCATGTGATGCTCTGGAAAGCAAGACAAATGAATGCAAAGGTTAGAAAGGAAAAAAAAGAGATGCAGCAAATGAACAAGTTTGGTAATGGTTCAACAGGTGAAAGTCAGTCATATTTATCAGTTTTTTGGGGGATTAATGTAATCTCAACCACAGACATGTTTACAGACAAAAAAAGGTCTTAATAAGAAGCGTATTCTAGGCCGAATACAGATTTTTATTAGTGAATATTGTATGTAGCCCTACATGATCATATACCCCAGATTTTTGTTTAATAGTTTAGCAGCCACTTTTATGTAAAGTGACTTATAAAAGCAATTTACATTAGGAGTTATGCACTGGAAAGATAGTACAGAAAACATAATTACTATATTTGCATAATTATATGCATTCAGAAATGTAGAGAAAATAGAATTAGCATTGTCAGCACTATATTAATTTATAAAGCCCAATTGGCATGCTGTTTTCTTAACACAATACTAATAATAATTACAAAAACAACAACAATAATAATAATAATAATAATAATAATAATAATAATAATAATAATTCAGCCCAAAACTACTTAAACGTCTAAAAATATTTTTCTAGACACGCCTCCTCACACTCTGCGTCAACTCTGATTGGTCTCATTAGCACCAGTGGGCGTGTCCAGAGTCTGTCTCTCGGATGAATGAGTAGAGCGCTCCAGTCGCGCATCGGGCAGCGAGCGAGAACTCAGCCGCTCACCGGCGCTCAGAATGCGGCTGCTACTGTGAACTCATCCCGCTCCCGTTCCCTGTGACGACAACACTGAACGGGAAACATGTGGAACACTAAAAGGGGAACCTGTCTTCACAGCAAAGGAGAGTTATGGGTAAGTTACTTACACTCATGAAAACTGCATTCATCATGGCATCGAATTCTCTTAACACTAATTAACTGGTTACTCTCTCTCTCTCTCTCTCTCTATATATACATATTATCAGATTTATGATTCGAAGTCTTATAAGTATTTGGAGGGATTGTATAGTCATTCTGAATCATGTTGAGTTATGTTAATAACCTATTACTCAAGGATTCATAAGTGTTAACAAAAATGACTTGAGCATATAGTATTACGATTTCAATTACAGGTTCATTGCAGACCCTTGAATAGTGATACTCATATTTTCTGTCAAAATATCTTTGTGATTAGTTAAAACTGGTACCACCACCACTCTCATCCAAATATGTATAGAGAGGGAGAGGGAGAAAGAGAGAGAGAGAGAGAGAGGCTATATGTAGAAACTATGATAGGTTATCATGGTAAATAATGGTGTATATTGGAAAATATCATGTAATATATTAGGCATATATTCTTATATATATTTATTTTTTCCAATATATTGCAATATATTGAAAGCGGCAATCATTTGTATATTTTGCAATATATTATATAATATATGTGTCATCAATATATTATTAAATGTATTCAAATATATAAAATATTAGAAATAAAAAGGGAAAATAATATATTACAATATATCAGAATATATTTTCCTTTCGTAAGGGAGGGTGGATGACACATAGTAATGTTAAACCCAATTGCTTTTATATGCAAAAGATAGCTGCAGTAAATATATCCAATGGTTTCTTGATAATTTCTATGTTTACTTGCCAGTTTGTTGCTTCTTCTTAAATAGTTTTTCTGTTATTTATTTTAGGGTTTGTTTATCCTCCTCTTGTACACCAGTCCCCTCTCCTCCTCGTCAAATTTCAGTCACCTCATCTATAAGATAAAAGAAGGATTACCTAAAGGGACACTCATAGGGGCTATCAGTGCGGACTTAAAATTGGATCTTTCCGTCAATCCTCCTCGCTCGTTCAATCTGGAGCTGAAGACGGCCAGCCAGCAGTACGTGAATCTGAATAACACGACGGGGGAGCTGTTCACATCTGCGGTGGAGATTGACAGAGAGGCTCTGTGCGCGGAGTCCCACGAGGGCCAGGGCTGCGCAATCTTTCTGGACGTGCTTATCCTTCCTCAACAGTACTTTCAGCTGGTTAAGATTAAAATCATTATAGAGGATGTGAATGACAACCGTCCGCATTTCCCTGTTGGAGAAATCAGGGTGTTTGTGCCGGAGAACGCACCTGTTAACGCAAGGTTTGCGGTGGAGCAATCCGCAGTAGATCCCGACATCGGGATTCACGGCGTTCAAACATACTGGCTTGTAAATGACTATGGCGTTTTCACATTAGACGTAGAGGAGAACGAAGGCGGTGAACTGACGCCGTTTCTAATCATTACCGAGTCTCTTGATAGGGAGACGCAAGCTGAGTATGTGACTGACATTATAGCCGAGGACGGAGGCACTCCGCCGCTTCTAGGCACTGCAACTCTGAGGATTATCATCATGGACGTCAACGACAACTGCCCTAAGTTTACAGAGTCACAAGTGAACGTTACTCTTTATGGAAACGCTTCTAAGGGCATGCAACTGGCTCGTCTACAAGCCTACGATCCTGACGAGGGAGCCAACGCCTTGATCACTTATACCTTCAGCGAACGGGTCACTCAGGAAAGCAGAAACCTGTTTCATTTGGATACAAACACTGGGGTTCTTAAACTAGCGGGAAAGATTGACAACAACACCGGGAAACTCTTCAAACTAATCGTGCTGGCCAATGGGCCGACTTGTATTCCAGAAGTTGCAACGGTTACCATTCACGTCATCAAACAGCTCTCTGGCCCTCCGGTGGTTATCCCACGTTATATTGCGTCCGAGAAGGACGGTGTTGTGAGTATAAGTGAATCAGAGCCAGCGTTTTCACCCATTGCTTTGTTTACCATCAAAAACACAGAGCCACAACAGAAGATAGAGTGTCTTCTTGAAGGTACAGGTCCGTTTAGACTTGTACCGTATGAGCGTTTTAAAAACGAGTACCTTCTTGAAACCACCGAGCTATTGGATTATGAGCAGCAACAGGATTATGAAATTGTTATTGTGGTTCGCAACTCTCATGGATTAGTAGTTAACACTGTAGTGAAGGTCCATGTGCTGGACGTTAACGACAATGCTCCGGTCTTCAAGCAATCTTTCATTGAAATCACAGTGGAGGAGAACAACCCGCCAAATACATTCCTCGCTCAGCTTCAGGCCACCGATGCAGACAGTGAAAGCAGAGGCGAGGTGTATTACCTACTCGGCGCTGACGCTCCCACCATTTTTGACTTGGATCGGTCAACCGGGGTACTGACGGTGTCCACTTCTCTTGACCGAGAGGAAAAGGAGACGTATCGTTTCATGGTGCGAGCCATAGACCGTGGCACGCCGAGAAAGGAGTCGATCGCCACTGTGATTATCACCGTCCAGGATCGCAATGACAACAGTCCGCGGTTCATCAACAAGGACTTCACCTTCTTCGTGCCGGAGAACTTTCCAGGTTTTGGGGAAATTGGCGCTCTTACTGTTACGGATGCAGACGCTGGAGAGAACGGCTGGGTGGCGTTGTCCATTCTTAACGGGAGCGACATCTTCGTGATTGACACCGGACGGGGAGCGCTGCGGGCCAAGACCTCTCTGGACCGGGAGCAACAGGGAACGTACTACGTTTGGATCGAAGCAATTGACGGAGGCGAACCTGCTCTTTCTTGCATCACAATGGTGACTGTTCTCCTCCTGGATGTCAACGACAACCCTCCAACTGTTCTTTTCCCTCAGTCCAACCAGTCGTACATGTTGGTGCTTCCCAACACGCTTCCAGGAACGTCTATAACGGAGGTTTACGCGGTGGACCGGGACACTGGAATGAACGCTGTTATTGCGTACAGCATCATCAAGAGAACAGATGGAGAGCCAGGCTCGTTTGACATTGACCCCTACACGGGAAACATCACCTTGAGGAAATCCTTAAGTAATCGAGGCCTCTACAGTTTGTGGGTCAAAGTCAGGGACCACGGTCAACCAGAACTCTACTCTACCGTTCTGGTCAACCTGTTTGTGAATGAAACAGTCAGCAATGAGACCCTCATTCAGAGTTTGTTGCCCAGAAGTGTAGATATTGACCATGGTGTGCTTCCTCCAGATAAGGAAGGGAGGAAGGGCGAACAAGTGCCAAATCTGTGTGGCGAGTACCGAGTGTTACTGCTTGCACTGACGGCTACCTGCTTGGGATTATTTCTGACCGTTTTGTCGCTGGTGATGTTCATCTGCTGCAAGAAAAGGAAACCAAAAAAGAAGAGGTTAGAGAGTGAGATTCCTTTAAATCTCATCAACCAAGAAATGGTGGTCAAGAACCTAATGGAAATTTCAAACATCTGACACTACAAAAGTGATGCCCAAATTAGTCTGTTTACAATGTGTTTTGTGAATTTTCTTGTATATATTGTGCATACAGTATGTTTTATAACTATGACGAAACCTTCAAATATATATATATAGACAAGATTGCTGCAAAGTATGAAGATTTTGCTATTTGCATTTGTTGCCCAATATGCTTTTGATGTAATTTATATTACAATGGTGCCCTCGGCTGTGTGTTGTGTCAAATTGTCAGACCTCTTTTATATGCCTGTCTCTGAAGCCCAATGCACTTCTCCCCATGGAATGATGTTCCCTTTCAGATGTAGCGCTCCTTATGTTTTTCTACACCCTTCTGAAAAAGATGAGGAAATCAATGCCACATTGATTCCTCAACTGTTTCTCGGTTATAAACAGGTGTTGTTGGACATTTAGTGTTTTCTGTAGGATACTAGGTCGGTGTGCAATGTCCTAATGAGTCTCTTGAACCCTAAAATGTCTTGGTTGCTCCACACGGTTTGTGATGACTTTTGTGCACTCAACTCAAAAGCTTTCTTCAAAGCAGCTAAGGCTACATTTCTCTGATCTCATTTCTGTGTATGCAAAGAATTCATGAACATTAAAGTGCTTTATTTTCTTAATAGCTTAGATATGATTTCCTTTCATGTGTTACTAGCTAAACTGGTATTAGATGTTAACTCGGCAATTGTGTCGCAGCATTCATGCTCGAAAAGTTGTCATTCTTTTAGGAACATTCAAGCAGCAAATATGGGTCTTGAAAAGGTTTATCATAAGGATAATTCAAAAACCATCTCAGTGTTTGATTTGGCTGTGTCTAGATGTCATTTACAAGTTGAAGTACTTCTTTCTAGGAATGTGTTTGTACACATACTATTGCAGTTTTCTTTGGAAATTATTTAATGCAAAGGGTTATCAGGAACACAGTTTGTCATCTTATCGGAGACCAAATCACAAACTTATTTACACTGAAAAATTGCTTTCAGTGAATCAAGATGGAGATTCCCAAAAAACTATGAAAAAGATCCTGTGATTGTATTCTTCAAAAGAATACATTTATACATGAACGTTAAAGTCAAACGATGTTACTTTCACTATAATTTCATGTTGTTTTCAAGCAGCTAGCATTACGCTAAAGCCTGATGCCGATTGTTTACAGAGGCTCATTCTGCTCTTTTTAATCTACCTTTTTGTGTCTGACCAATAAGGTGGCTTCTCCAGTGTCCCGACCCATTACAGGAGTCAGATCAGGAGTATGTGTTTGGCTTGTCATCACTCGTGGAACACCATTCAACTCTCTTAAACAGACTTGCATAGCATGGCCGCTCGCCACTTCTATTATTCCAAAAACCAGTTTGGTTTCATTTTTTCATTTCTCTCTGGAACGTTCTAAAACACCACAATGGAAAGCAGTCATTTAAATTGTCAAGAAGCTGGAGGACAGAAAATGTATTGAGGTTTTGCAGTGCACAGGTTGCAAGCAGGGCCTGTTATCTGGGGTCAGGTTCACCTCTTAAGTTGCTTACTTCACTAGCAACGTGTGTTCACAAAGCAGCGGGAAACTGGAATTCACCAGCATGCATTTGAGTACAATTTCATCCGTGGGTAAAGGTTAAATTAAAAAAAAAAATGCATGTAGCATATTATCCAATTCTTTGAAAGTGGTGGTGTTAGCAACGCCAAGGTTGTGCGTTCAATTCACAGGAATATTGACTGTATATAATGCACTGTATTTCCCCAAAACATTGTAGGTTGTTTCAGATTAAAGCATTTGGCGAATGCATAAGTGTAAAATAATTACTTTGCATTCAACATTTACATTTTATCAGTCCTTGTTTCTCTGGGAATCAAACCCATGACTTTGTTGTTGCGTGCACCATGCTCTACTGTTTGAACTACAGCTAAGCCACAATTACATTTACAATATTTAATTTAGAAGACACGTTTCACATTTGATCAGTTCATTACCTTGGCATTGCTAGAGGCATGATCTACAGGGAAACCCAGATTACATTTATGCTATTAATGGTTTTATACAAAGCAATTTATATAGCATTCAAGGTTTGCAGTTTATCAGTTCTTGTTTCCCTGGGAATCAAACCCATGACCTTGGCGTTGCTAGTGTCATGCTGTTTGAGCTGCTGGAAAACCCCAACGACATTTACATTTTTACATTTAACAAACACTTCTGCATTGCACTTACTTACATTGCACTTACATTTTATCAGTTCTTGTGAATCAAATGTATGACCTTAGCTTTGCTGGTGGCATTATCTACTGTTCGAGCTACACAAAAGCCCCGATAACATTTACTTTAATGCTTTTAACGTTTTTATACAGAGCAACCACATTGCATTAAAGGTACACATTTTATCAGTTCTTGTTTCCCTGGGAATCAAACCCACGGCTTTGGCATTTCAGGTGTCATGCGTTACTTTTTAAACTGAAGGAAAGTAACTTAAAAAAAAAAAAAACTTTCATTGCATTCAAGGTATGCATTTACATTTTGTCAGTTTTTGTTTCACTGGAAAATAGCACCATGCTTTACTGTTTGAGCTATAGGAAAACCCCAATTACAGTAATGCATTTAAAATATGTTTTTCAAGGTATACATCTGATCAGTTCATGCATTCCCTAGGAACTGAACCCATGACCTTGCCATTGCTAGTCGCATGATCTACTGTTTGAAGTTCATTGTTAAGAAAAATAACGGCACTGCAACAAGCCTTGTGACTGTATTAGCTAAAATAAAGTTTAATAGCATTAGAGGTTTGTTCAGTTCACTAACCCTAAATATAAACAATAATAACTGATTCTATATTTAGCAAACACAACTAAAAACTATGCTGCACCACTTCAGTAAACACATCTAAATACATGAAAATGAAACTGAAATCACATTCCTCTGAGGCAGTTTAAACTTATAGATAAAAATATCTGTAATAGAAGAATATGTCATACTGTAGAAGAACATTATAGAATATGCCTTAATCATTTTATGCAAGAGTGCAGCCTCTCAGTGAGTTTGTCATTTAATACGTCCACTATGATGGGGTTTGATCAGGTCATATTTAATCTGAGCTTTCCTCTGTGTTGATTACTCATGTCACTCTATAAGTATGTGTGTATGTTCTCACTCCTCCAGCATACATCGGCTTTCCTCTCTGCTTTCCCACCTGGCCAGACGGTTATGTGTCTCTCATGACCCCAGACGTCCCTCTGCATCTGCTCGACGTGACCAACACAAACAGAGTATTATCCTGGAGATGTACAGCCTAGTTTCTCTCGTAGTGATGAAGGACCTTTTAGAGACCCACAACAAACAGCCTCTGATTAATAAAACACACTTCATTCCCTTTCTGCTCCAGCTCTCCATCTGATGTGAAATGCTGCTACCAAAAAGAGCTGTTCAAATTTAATTAAGGTTCTTTTGTCCGTCGGGCTTATTGTGTTTAAAGTACAACTGCTGACATTTTTCTTGTTAAAGACGGTGTTGAGTTCATAGTTTTCTCCAAACTTGGCACAGTAAGCGCTTCTCAGAAACCAGACCAGCATGTTTTTGAAGTGGTTAGTGGCCTTTCCCGACTCTTGACACTGTTTGCCATTCCAAATAACATGATAGATATCTACTTTGCAGACAGAAGGTGCTTGAAACGGACTCGCTGCGTCTGAATCATGCACCAGCCGCAGATTTTCTTTCCAGATTATGAGGTGCGAACTAGAGGCAAATGTGTCTTCAAAGGAAATGAGAAATAGTAACACTATAGTCACAAATTTGGAAAAAGTGCATTTTCATTGTGACTATGAAATGAATAAAAATCATTTGTAGCATTCAGAAGTTTGAATTCTCACCGGGGATGCATTTATTTGATTAGAAATACAGTAAAAACTGTAAAAAAAAAAAAAAAAAAATAGTTTTTTAGTAGTAGTTAGTATTTTTTTTAAATGTACTTCACGTGATCAAAACTTAATTTTTAGTCTTCAGTGTCACACCATCCTTCAGAAATCATTCTGATATGCTGATTTGCTGTTCAAGAAACATTTCCGATTATTATCAATGCTAAAAACAGTTAAAATTTTTGTAGAAACCGTGATACGTTTTATTTTCCCGGATTCTTTGATTCAAAAGAACAGCACGTGTTTGAAATAAAAATCTTTGCACTATCCTAAATGTATTTTCTGTCACTTTTGATTAAATAAATGCATCATTGCTGAATAAAAGTAAAAATTCTCTAAAAAAAGATCACCTCTGTTGTTTATAGGCGACTCATGCCTTATATAAAGTACTGAGACATTATGACGGTATCATAACCTGATGCCACAAATGTTTTTCATAATCAGATTGCAACACATAGTATCAGTATACTACAAAGAATACCCTTATATTGGCAAGCACCATGGTAAGTTATCTGAAGTATTTATGTTAAACTCACGACATACTGTAGCTGTATTTTCCTGTGCATATGGGGTAAAATTATATTATTTTCCTAACCTATTTAAAAAAGAATGTGCATTTCATATCTTTCTCCCATAATGAACTGAATGTGAGTTTGCAGCGTGTTGTTGATGATCTACTTCTTTTGCAATAACATGCACTGTTGAATTGTGTTCAGAAAGACCAGGAACATTAAGAAAGTCATTCTTTTGCATATTTAAACATCTGTGTTTCCTTCTAGCTCATTACTGTCGGTTTGCTTAAACTAACATCTGAACCTCAGTTAAACCTCCAGTTAAGCTGCAAACACAGGAAATGACATCAGCCTCACCTCATCACTCAGCCAGTCCTCTGATCTCTCCACAAACACGATGTCTGCTCTGCTTTACTTGACCCTGTCAGGGGAACTACAAACATTTTTGTTATTATTTCATTACATTTCATCTGCTAATATTTTTATAGAACCGATATTTGATGTTTTTTTTTTTTTTTTTAAAACATTAATTGATTTGTTGTTGGTCTGAGCTGAGCAGGGCATGTCGTCCTGTTGTGTTAAAGGAATATTTCATCTAAAAATGAGCATTTGCTAAAAAATTGTACCCAACCTCAGCTCATCTGAGATGTAGATGAGTTTGTTACTTCATCAGATTTGGAGAAATGTAGCATTGCATCGCTTGCTCTGTAATGATGAATGGGTGCCGTCAGAACGAGAGTCTAAACAGCTGATAAAAACATCACAGTAACCCACAATTAAAAAAAAAACAACTTAATGATGGATTTGTTTCTTACAAACACACAGCTTTTCTCTTCACGAGACATTAACTGATGTACTGGAGTGCTGTGGATTACTTGTGGATTATTGTGATGTTTTTATCAGCTGTTTGGACTCTCATTCTGACGGCACCCATTCACTGCAAATCATCCATTGGTGAGACACTGATGCAATGCTACATTTCTCCAAATCTGATGAAGAAACAAACTCATCTGCATCTTGGATGGACTGAGGTTGGGCACATTTTCTGCTTATTAAAATTTTTGGATGAACTATTTGTTAAAGAACAGCACAGCAGATCTTGTACAATGTGTGTGAGCGTTTGACAGCGTGCCATTCTCTTCCTTTGGAAAGTGCTGCATCTGAAATTACGTTCAATTATTAATCGCATAGACAGCAAGTAATTACTATCAGTCATGGGGTGATCCCGTTTCCAGATCGGCTTTATAATTCCTCCTATTCTTTGAATCCAAACAAACGTGGCCACACAATAACGCTCAGTCTCTGGTTTCTCAGTCACGGACCGCTCCGTCGTCCCCCACCGGGCCGTTATGACACCAGATCCACCTTCATCTTCTCACTCCTGTCTCCGCACTTCAATAATGCATTCAGATATTATTCTCCTCCCAAAAATCTCAGCCTTTGATCTAATAGGTTTTTCAGGCCCGTAATGCAATAGAATATAATCCGACCCAAGCTTTTTGCTTGTCCGGATTATGTTGCTGATTTCTTTCCCGTTTCTCACTCCTTCTCCCTCGTATATATGTGAAGATGATGGGCTAATTCAGGGTCTGGGAAATATTTCTGGCTTCGTTTTAAAGCATAATGGCTCTTGTCAAACAGGAATGTGGCCGAAAGCCCCAACGCCACTGTTCCCTTGTGGACTATTCATCTGCTTAGTTTGTTTAGTCATATCAAACTTTGTAACCTATTGACTACTAGTTATTGTCTGTTATTGTAAGAGAAATGAATAGATGTAATCAGGGCTTGTAAACCTGATGGGACTTGTTTATGTTGGTCACATTCTCACACTGCAGATAAATAGACAGTATGTTATGGAAAGTAACTATTTAATTATTATGGATTCTGGTTTCTGCCACAGGCTACTAAATAAAAAAAATAATTCTTGTGATTCTGAGTTTTATATCACACAATTTAGACCGTTTTTCACACGATTCTAAAATTGTATCGCACATTTAAAAAATGTTTTCTCAAGATTCCAAATTTTGTATCGCACAGTTTAAACGTTTTTTTCTCACGATTCTAAAGATTGTATCGCATAATTTTGATGTTTTTTTCTCACAATTAAAAAATTTGTATCGCACAATTAACATTTTTTTTCTCAAGATTCTACATTTTGTATCACACAATTTAAACGTTTATATTTTATCACAATTCTAAATTTTGTATCGCATGGTTTAAACGTTTTTTCTCATGATTCTAAATACTGTAATGCATAATTTTTATGTTTTTTCTCACGATTCAAAATTTCATATCCAAAAATGTAATTTATTTTCTTCCTAATTCGAAATTTTATATCACATATTTTGATGTTTTTTCTCGCAATTCTACATTTTATATAGCACAATCAAAATTTTTTTTACTATTCTAAATTTTGCATCTCACAATTTAATGAATTTTTTCCTCACAATTCTACATTTTGTATCTCACAATTTTAAAAAAAATTCTCAGGATTCTACATTTTGAATGGCACACTTTTGTTTTTTATCCCACAATTTAGACTTTTTTTCTTATTATTCTAAATTTTATATTGCACAATTTTACATTTTTCTTGGGAATCTAAGTTTGCTTCACACAATTCTGACTTTTTTTCTCACTATTCTAAATTTCAATCACAATTCACACATTTCCTTGCAATTCTGAGTTTATATTTCAAATCAGAATTTTTCTCTGTGTTTATATCTTACAATGCCGCAATTCTGATAATTTTGATAAAAAGTCAGAATTAATAGAGAAAACCTTTATCTGTTTAAGTTTAACGCATTCACTCTAATCAAGATCTGCATTGTTTTATGCCAGATAACAATGGCTTTGATAGCTGAAACATCCATTTGAACTAATAATTAAATATTTTAAAGATATTTCCCCAGTTGCTTAACTTAAAACACTTTTAAAACAGAGTTATCTTTCCTACTACTAGTAACACTCGCTCTCTAACTACTACTAACAAATCTTCCTTTGCGTGGTGAAATATTTAGTTACACACTACTGTTTTTAGTTTTATTACAGGTATTTAATTACTTTTTTAAAATAAACATCACTGAGAAAAGTAACATAAAAAGGTAACATTATGATATGATTTGTAACTTTTATGATTAATTACTGCAATATTGTAACAACTTTTAAAATAAAAATTTTGCTGTATCGCCACTTTCCTTATACATATCGATTAGTTTCAATACTGATTGATTTATCAACAACAATCTATAATCAGGACATATGAAAATATTCACCTGCATCAAAAGAGTTTTTGCATATCCCATCAGCCTCTCTGCTTTGCTGTGTTTTCATAGCTTCTCATTTACATAGTAATGATGTTTTGTGGATTTCAGATGCATTATTCACCATTTCCTAATGTTTTATTTTTCTCTGAATCTCTCTAAAGAAATGCATAAATTCTCACAGGAGAGAAAATGTTTGGTGTTTAATAAGACTGACTGCCATAAAAAGCCATAAAAACCATAATCAACCTCCTGACAGCATAATGCGTATTGGTGAAATATCTCTGGTTTTTGTAATGCAGACAGCTATAGTATCACCATAAACTCAGTTAATCCGCAGGCAGATGATTGTGCTGGTAAAGGCCCCCCTGTGTGAAACCCGTCTTAAAGAAAAGTAAACCCACTGCTGCTTTGACCTATTTCTCTCATTGTTCATATGACACTTGGGTTTATATATATATATATATATATATATATATATATATATATATACACACACACACACATATATGTATATATATATATATATATATATATATCTATACATATATATATATATATATATATATATATATATATATATATATATATATATATATATAGTTTCAGAAGTAAAAAAAATAAATAAAGCAGTAATAGTAATAATACAAACAGATTACTACATGCATAATGCAAAATAAATAAAGTTATATATAATTTATAAATATATATATATATATTATATTTCAAATAATATTTTTTTAAGATTATTACTTTTTTATGGAATGATTAATTATCATTTTAATTCAAGGTAACACTTTAGTATAGGGTCCAATTCACACTAATAACTAGTTGCTTATTAGCATGCTATTATTAACATATTGGCTGAATATCAGTGCTTATAAAGTACATATAATGCATTACATCCATAATCCTACCCAATACCCTAAACTTAACAACTACCTTATAAACTATTAATAAGCAGCAGATAAGGAGTTAATAGAGGCAAAAGTCATAGTTAATGGTTAGTTAATAGTGAGAATTGGACCCTAAAATAAAGTGTGACACAAAATGATTCAAAAATCACATTTACAGTACAGTAAAGGGCAAGATTTTACATTTCGAAAGCTGAGTCACATACTACAATCTTTCAGCTATTGCTGTTTTGCTCCAATGTCATTAATCCATGTAAAGGGATAGAGTCCCAAAGCTAAAGAGACAATGCAGACTCATAACTCATACGACACACTTGTACAGTAAAATGAGTTTTTATGAGCTGCACGCTTCTATAGGCTTCTTTAGGCTTTACAATCAGAGTCCAAATGACCATGTGTGTTAATGTAAAACCGGCTACAGATGCACTACATAAAGCTTAATTTGTTTTGAACCGGAACAGTGTTTTAACCCTTCAGTGGCGTCTCTGCATCTGTTGTTGTGTGTCTGTATGAGAGCTTATGCTGAAAGCAGTCAGCGGCTAATGTTCGATACTGTAGATGTGAAGCTATGGCTGCATTTAAATACAGATTTTACAGCCCTGAATGTCAGATTAAGATAATCATTGTATTTATTTAAGTATAGAAATAAGCCTTCTATGGATATTAGTGGGTCAGAAGAGGCTCCAAGCATCTGTCATATGATCTGATATGAGTTGCGTGTGTTTTTTTTAATTCATACAGCATTATAAAAAGCATATAATAAAGTATGTGTTATATTTGTCTAGCTTATATATATTTATAATACATAATATCTCTCTCGTGATGTAACAGTGTTAAAGAAGATGTGCTGTCCTGATCTAGAAGTGCTCTTCATTAACTATAAGCCTTTCTATTTGCCACAGGAGTTTTGCACGGGCAGCTTTGGGGCACTGCTTGGTTTATATTATACCGACCTACAGGCAGAAACTGAAATCGGCTGAAACTGTAATAATAGACAAAGTCTTGTATAAACAGGCCAAATACACACTGGAAAAGGAGATCAGAGTAGCAAAGAGGAATTATTCTGAAAAGCTAAGGATTCAGGTTTCTTCCAGCGACTCCGCATCAGTGTGGAAAGCTCTGAAAGACATCACCAATTACAAGACTCAATCCCCAGCACTGTGGAGAATCAACAATATGTGGCAAAAAATTTGAATTAGTTTTAGTCAGCTGGCCCTCATCTTCACACAGATCTTCAACAGATCACTAGAGCTGTGCGAAGTGCCGCCATGCTTCAAACACTCCACCATCACAAAGAAACTCAAAATTACAGGACTAAGTGACTACAGGCCTGTGGCTCTAACGTCTGTGCTCAAGAAGTAATTAAAAAAACTGATGCTGACCCACCTGAAGGACATACCTGGATCCTCTTCAGTTTGCCTCCAGAGCAAACAGGTCTGTGGACAATGCAGTAAATATTGGACTGCATTATGTTTTGCATCATCTAGACTTATCACCAGAGACTTATGTGAGGATGCTGTTTGTGGAATTCAGCTCAGTTTTTAACACTATCATCCCAAACCTCCTCCTGCCCAAACTAACTCAGCTCTCCGTGCCCACCTCCATCTGTCAGTGGATCAACAGCTTCCTGACAGACAGGCAGCAGCTAGTAAAACTGGGACAGTTTTCATCCAGTGCCCCAATGATCAGCACTGGCGCCCCCCAGGGCTATGTCCTCTCACCACTGCTCTTCTCCCTGTACACGAACAACTGCACATCTAAACACCCCTCTGTCAAGCTCACAGAAACAGTTTCTTCCCTCTGTCAATAAATCTCATGAACGCTTGATAATAACTGTGGAACACTCAATACCAAGTATACACTTATATACTTATCTAACACACATAGTTTACATTTCGAATTTGCACATAATATACCTGTACATACAAAACTGCCTATTGATATACCTGTACATACAACTGTCAATCTTTATATTGTTATTCTCTATTTACTTGTTCTATTTTTATTCTTATTATCTGTCTTATTATCTTATTCTGTCGCACTGCGGAAGCTTCTGTCACGAAAACAAATTCCTTGTATGTGTAAACATGTCTTGGAATGAAGCTCATTCTGATTCTGATAACATTCTGAAACAACATTCAAAATCATTTTCACCTATTTAATAGGGACAAAAGTATGCATTTTAACATTTGAATGATAGACTACACTTGTCAAATAAAGTACTATTTTACTTTAATACACCAAAAACACAGAGTTTAATGAAAATATTAAAATGTGTTTCATCTCTAGTATTGAATATTAAAAATGAACTTCATACCTCAAATACAGCGTCGTCATCACTAAACTACTGAAGGCATTTATAAAGGGCATAATTCAGAATCCAAAGTCATGCCGTTTTTAAAGAATTCTTCATTTTTTTCTTTGTGTTATGATTACTGATTCACTTTTTTCCTCATTTTGGGGCTGTGCAGACAGAACAAGGAAATAATGTATGAATCGAGGGCTTAAAAGCAAGTGTTGGAAGATGCTTTTCTACTGATCAGTGATCAGGATTCACTTGTCAACATCACATAATATTAAGAAATAAATTATTAAATCTAATAATATTTAAAAATATATATTTTATTACTAATAATATAATAAAATACTGCAATTATTTTATATAATTTAAAAATAAATATTATACTTTACAATTATAATTATTAAGCTATTTTACTACTAATAAAAATAATTACAATATATTTGATTAACAATGTTAAATACATTTAAAATAATGTTTTATGTATTTTAATTACTATTATTTAACTTTTACTACTATTTTAAAAATAATATAAAAATGTACACATATACATATATATATATATATATATATATATATATATATATATATATATATATATATATATATATATTTATATATATATATATATATATATATATATATACATAAAAAATATATATATAATAACTTAAAAAAAGACATTAAACATTTTAATTTATTTATTACCATTTTAATTATTTTAAGTTCAAAAGCATTACTAAATAGCACTGTGTGCAATTTATCATGCCTCCTAATGTACTAATGGCCGTTGGTGACCCATTAACAGGAAGCATTATATAAAAACAAACTGTATCGCAATGCATGTTTGCAGTTTAAAAAAAACAAGCTCTCTTGCTTCTTTGGCAGGTGAATCATGATACACTTTCACAAACTTTCATTTTCATATATGCGAGCTGAACTCGTGCATCTATTAATGTACTGATTGATGAGAGTGCAAGCATAAAATACATCAGCGGTGCCAAGATTCATCTGCCGTTTGACAGAGAAGTAAGAATGTGTGTTATTTGAATTTTGCTCATTTGCGTTTCATGTTTCAAGTCGGTTGGTAACGTCCATGTTGATGCAGGAAAGAGGAAGTTCAGAGCAGGCTAAATGAGATTCCCATAAACAGCTCTGGTTTTAATTAAATAAATCTTCGCTGGCGTTCTGACAGAAGCTTCACATCTACTGGAAAGCCTCCACCAGCATCTTCCTTTTACTCTATTAACATTCCTGATGAAAGTTTGATGTAGTACAGAGGCACAAATGATCCTCGTGGCCAACTCTCATTGCATTCTGTCCCCTTGCATCCCGGCCGTCTCATTCAATTAGGATTTTACACAAAAAGAGAAGCCAGATATTCTCTCAAAGGCTAAAAAACAATTTGCTTCTTGCAAAATGGAAGCATGAGCCAATTTTGATTTGATATTCACCATCAATGACCTCCTAGTTTCAGCCAATGTATTATTCCCTCAGCAACTCATGCGAATTACACACAAAACTGGACAATTCTTCCTGGTTTTACTCAACTTCTGTAGGTAAAGACGCACAGGTTTAGTTTATCAGCCTGGAAACACTGAAAACATTTGGTGCACAAACTATTTTCCGTCAGAAACTGTTAATACATTTTACAAATAATTTCATAATTTCATGAGATAATATTTTTATAAAAATTTTAGTTTGTGTTATTTTTGTACGTCTAATTTCAAGTTTAATTAAAATAAATGGGAAAATATGTAATTTTTTTATACATTTTTTTTATTGTCCCTTTTCATTTTTAGTATTTTTTAGTTTTTTTATTATTATTATTTATATATTTTTTAATATGTCTATTTTCTTATTATTACAATTTAATCTTTAGTTATTTAATTTTTTTTATTTAAACAAAAAAAATGTTGGCTTGGCAACTAGCTGAAATAAAAATAGCTATTATTATAGTTTTCACATTTTCCATTTTCAATTTAATTTAAGTGTAGATATTTTAGATTAATTTGAATTTTGTTGTGTTTTAGTTAGTTTTAGAAGTTTTTTTAAATGTCTATATAGATTTATACATTTTGATTTCAGATTTAGTTTTAGTGCATCAAATTAATTAAAGTTAGAACATATGCCTTGGCAACTAGCTGAATATGTCTTTTTTTTATTTATATATTTTTTAAATACATCAAATTAAATCAAACATAATGAGAAATTTTGCTCTGGCAATGACAACATTCAACAGTGGCGTAAGAAACAACATGTTACACTGTTTTACTGACTGAAAAATAAATAAAAAAATAATAAAAAAAATATCTTGAGATTACTATTACTACTTGATTGCTAAATAATTGCTAAATTTTAATGAATATTATTTATTACTTAATATAATTAAACTATAATACAAATATATTTTTTCATAAAAATTTATGTATACTAAAATATTCTATATTTAAACATGCACTTTGTGAATGTGAAGGTAATCTGATCAGCTGTATGAATAAAACCAATTAGTTTCTCTCTGAACTGAAGAACTTGTGAATAATTTGAAAATATTCCTGAATGTTCAGGAGTAAATGATTCGTTTGCTCTAGAGACGAAGAGAAACGCTGTTTAAGAGCATCCCTGTCTGTTCAGCTATAATGAGTTTAGCTCAGTATAAAACTGACCTCATGCTCTTTATTCATCTAAAGTAGTGAGTCAGATCTATAACTAATAGCTTGTTATGTGAAAGCACTTTCTCTTTTGGAGTTCTAAGAGCATTTGATATGAGGGATGATTAAAAATGCATAACGTAGTGCTGGTCAGTTATCAGACTGCATAAAACAGAGAACATCGAATGCATCAAAAATTAGTTCCATCCATTCACGTTAATAAAAATTCAGTTCTGTTTTGTGTGTGTATGTGTGTGTTTTATGACTAATTTAAGATTTTACTGAATCTCATTTTGTGTTCAGCTCTTCTTGACTCTGAGAGAATTTTATCCCCTCAGAAACGGATCATTTTTATACTTTTTGGGAGTTTAAAACTTTTTTCTTGCAATTTTGAGTTTAAATCAGTTCTGACTGTGAGATATAAACTCAGACTTCTGACTTTTCTCACAGTTCTGGGTTCATAACACACAATTTTGAGTTTATATCTCAATTCTGAGTTTATATCTCGTAATTCTGAGTTTATATCTCAATTCTGAGTTTATATCTCGTAATTCTGAGTTTATATCTCAATTCTGAGTTTATATCTGGTAATTCTGAGTTTATATCTGGTAATTCTGAGTTTATATCTCAATTCTGAGTTTATATCTCATAATTCTGAGTTTATATCTCAATTCTGAGGTTATATCTCGTAATTCTGAGTTTATATCTGGTAATTCTGAGTTTATATCTCGTAATTCTGAGTTTATATCTCAATTCTGAGTTTATATCTCGTAATTCTGAGTTTATATCTCGTAATTCTGAGTTTATATCTCAATTCTGAGTTTATATCTTGTAATTCTGAGTTTATATCTCGTAATTCTGAGTTTATATCTCAATTCTGAGTTTATATCTCAATTCTGAGTTTATATCTCGTAATTCTGAGTTTATATCTCGTAATTCTGAGTTTATATCTCAATTCTGAGTTTATATCTCGTAATTCTGAGTTTATATCTCGTAATTCTGAGTTTATACCTCAATTCTGAGTTTATATCTCAATTCTGAGTTTATATCTGATAATTCTTAGTTTATATCTTGATAATGAGTTTATATCTCAATTGTGAGTTTATGTCATAATTCTGAGTTTATCTCTTAATTCTGAGTTTATATCTCAATTCTGAGTTTATATCTCAATTCTGAGTTTATATCTGATAATTCTTAGTTTATATCTCAATTCTGAGTTTATATCTGGTAATTCTGAGTTTATATCTCAATTCTGAGTTTATATCTGGTAATTCTGAGTTTATATCTCAATTCTGAGTTTATATCTGGTAATTCTGAGTTTATATCTCAATTCTGAGTTTATATCTCATAATTCTGAGTTTATATCTCAATTCTGAGTTTATATCTCGTAATTCTGAGTTTATATCTGGTAATTCTGAGTTTATATCTCGTAATTCTGAGTTTATATCTCAATTCTGAGTTTATATCTCGTAATTCTGAGTTTATATCTCGTAATTCTGAGTTTATATATGGTAATTCTGAGTTTATATCTCGTAATTCTGAGTTTATATCTCAATTCTGAGTTTATATCTCGTAATTCTGAGTTTATATCTCGTAATTCTGAGTTTATATCTCGTAATTCTGAGTTTATACCTCAATTCTGAGTTTATATCTCAATTCTGAGTTTATATCTGATAATTCTTAGTTTATATCTTGATAATGAGTTTATATCTCAATTGTGAGTTTATGTCATAATTCTGAGTTTATCTCTTAATTCTGAGTTTCTCTCAATTCTGAATTTTTATCTGATAATTCTGAGTTTATATCTCAATTCGTAGTTTATATCACAATTCTGAGTTTGTCACAATTCTGACTTATATCTTATAATTCGGAGTTCATATTCTCAATTCTAAATTTATATCTAAATTCTGATTTTATCTCATAATTCTGAGTTTATCTCTCACAATTCAGTTTTTATCTAAATTCTGATCTTATATCTTACAATTCTAAGTTTAAATGAATGAATATTCATACTTGTGAGAAAAAAAGTCACAATTACCTTTTTTATTTTTTATTCAATGGTGAAAATGGAGAAAATTGAGCATGAGAAACTCATTTAACATGTTAAATGTTACTCAGCTCTTGGTTGCATGTCACCAGCTCTGATATCAAAAGGTTTTGTCAATAAACACTTGTGCTAATAGCACCTTTCCCGTCAGTAGTCGGGTTTCAAATGTTTTCAGATCGGCGGGTGTGGCTTTCTATTGGCTGGGCATCGTGGCGACAGTGAGGCGGTGATGCTGAAGGCTGTATTATGGGCAACGCATGAGCATAAGGAGCTCAGACAGAGAAGCTCGAGTCCATCATGTTTGACAGCAGCATTCTGCTCTCATAACGGCGTCAGAATGTCAGTCCTTCACAGCTTCTTAGGAAAATCACGCAAAGCACTCGAGTTGAGCGGCAGAAAACATTTGCATGAAATTTTGAAGTAGTAATTTACCCTATTTACTTAACTTTAAAAAAATCACATATTAAGATATACTTAAGCCCTATGTAAATTGATCAAGCAACCACCCTTACAGAAAACACCATGCATAGTCTTCCATGCATAGACTTAAAAGTATACTTTTGAAAAATCGTTTTTATATTTCAAATATATTTCAAATCTATAATAAATTTGAAATCAATTACAAATAAGATGCATTTTTTATTTTCTAAACATTGCATTTGATTCACACATAAGAGTAGTCTTTTGAAAGTATATTATTTGTATAATAAGTGCACTTTATAAAAGTAGTGCACTTCTGTTTCACAAAGGCGCTGATAGCAAACTTTCTCTCCACTTTTCTTTTCTCGCACACTTTAAATGAGACGGGCATTATACGGTCACTGTGACTTCAGATCGCATTAGTGATGCGCGGTGTGACCGGACTCCTTGTTAATTTCGGCCACTGAGGCATTTCAGCCAGCTGTCAGGACAAGAGCGAGCGCCATGATCCCGACTCTCTGAGGGAAGCTTCTGATTGGCTGGAGATGAAGAGCAGAAATGCTCCATCACCCCTCTTAAGGGCTCCGGTGTGGCCACATCACACACAAAACCTGGGAAAAGCCTTAAAAGGAGACAAACAGCTCCTGCTGTCCAGCATTTATAGTGTGATTTATCATCACACACCGACCACTGACTGGATGTTAGTGTAGGAACTGAAAGAGCTCGTCTAATTTAGCAGAAACCTTCACTGTAAAGTGTTTGCATGGTGATTTATCAATATAGGGTGAATTGAAGTAAACTGATTCACTTTACCTGAACTCGCTCCACATGTAAAATGCACAGCGGCCTCCAAAATTATAAAAAAGACATTGAGTTAAACGGATTTGGACACTTAAATCAACATGAAATTTTAAAGTAGAAAAATTTAAATAGTATTTTCTTGTAAAATGTACTCGCATAATCTTTGTTTTATTTATTTTAAATTAAACAAACTACATTATACATTGTATTTGGACACTTAAATCTACATGAAATTCTGAAGTAGAAAAAAAAAAATTTGTAAAATGTATTCAAATGTTTTATTTACTTCAACTAAATAAAAAAAATAAATCAAATATTTTTATAATTTTTCTTAATAAACCTTGTTTTATTTACTTTAATTTCAAAAAATATTTTTTTAATATTTTTGAACACTGAAATCGACATGACATTTTGATGTAAAAAAATAAATAAAATTGTATTTTCTTTAAAAAAATTACACTAAGGTTAGTTTTATTTGCTTTAACTTTAAAAAATATTTTTACAGTGTATTTAGACACTTAAATCAACATGAAAGTGTGAAGTAGAAAATTATGCATTTCCTTCAAAAGTTTACAAAAATACTTTTTGTTAATTTACTTTAACTTCAAAAAATATTTTTTTGTTTATTGGTTTGAGCACTATAAAAAAATATTGGTAGTGCATTTTAAAAAATGTCAAAATTTCAAATTTTATTTAACGTGACTTGCCTTTTTGCCTTGTTATTATTTATTAAATTTACTAACTAAAATAATTAAAACTGTAAAAGTAAATCCTACTCCGAATGTCTACAGTGCATTAGATCAAAATATCCATACAAATAAAGATATCACACGATAAACACCTTTAAAAATGTTTGTCAGGTTTGAGATCCAGAAAACAGATCCAAACATTTTTGGGCATGTGTGTAAAGCAAAATCCCTCCAAACAATTCAGAGAAAATTAGTTTGACCTGCATAAACGGATTATCTATGTACAAAACAGATATTATGTGAAATAGTAATAACGTCATGTGATATTACATAACTTGCATTCAGCCTGAAAACATGAGAAATGCTCGTGACCTCGGGTCACAGAAATAATCATAAGATTACAACTATATTCTCTCTCTCTGAAAGCTGTGTCCCAAAACAAAAGGAAACAAGACTGAATTCTCCATCCACAGCGCTGATAAACCTCCATTAAGATCCATACAGATGACTGAAAAAGCACAGTTAAATTCCTGGAAATGAAAAACTAATCCTTAAAGAGAACACTCTGAAACCATTCAGATACACAAACACATATGCAATAAATGCATACTATAGCACCAGTGCACACTGGGAATGATGATTATTAATAATTATTATTATTATTATTACTATTATTATGATTAGTAGTAGTAGCAGTAGTAGTAGTAGTATTAATTTCTTTGTTTATATATCCGAATTGAGAATTTGATGCATGGTTTCACAGTCAGGCCTTGGACTAAGCCAGGTTTAGGCCGTAGTTCAATTAGGACATTTAAGTATATTTTATAAATGTTTCTTAGAGAAAAAAAAAGAAAGAAAGAAAAGAAAAACATTACTGGTGTTCTGGGACTGTGTGAGATATAAATAAATAAAAAGTCTCGATCATGAGATATAAAAAAGAAAAAAAAAAGCATTAAAATTATTGTGAGGCAGGGGCGGAATTACCACCCCAGTTGGCAGCAGTGAATTAAAGACTATGGCCAATTTGAAAATTTACCAGCGCCAAATGATTTGCGAAACCGCTATGAACTCCCGAACTGATTCAAATGATTCGCAAACCCGCTTTGAACTCCCGAACTGACTCAAATGATTCGCGAACCCGCTCCGAACTCCCGAACTGATTCAAATGATTTGCTATCCCCAAACTGACTCAAATAATTCGCGAACCCGCTCCGAACTCCCGAACTGATTCAAATGATTTGCTATCCCCAAACTGACTCAAATATTTCGCGAACCCGCTCCGAACTCCCGAACTGACTCAAATGATTCGCGATCCCGCTCCGAACTCCCGAACTCATTCAAATGATTCGCGATCCCGCTCCGAACTCCCGAACTGATTCAAATGATTTGCTATCCCCAAACTGACTCAAATAATTCGCGAACCCGCTCCGAACTCCCGAACTGACTCAAATGATTCGCGATCCCGCTCCGAACTCCCGAACTGATTCAAATGATTTGCTATCCCCAAACTGACTCAAATGATTCGCGATCCCGCTCCGAACTCCCGAACTGACTCAAATGATTCGCGATCCCGCTCCGAACTCCCGAACTGATTCAAATGATTCGCGATCCCGCTCCGAACTCCCGAACTGATTCAAATGATTCGCGATCCCCAAACTGACTCAAATGATTCGCGAACCCGCTTTGAACTCCCGAACTGACTCAAATGATTCGCGATCCCGTTCTCTGACATATATTCAGATATAAATGTGATTTAAAAAATAAATTAATAATTTTCGATTTTCAAATATTGCACCTGTCAAACATAGTTAACCACTTTTAAAAAGCGTGAGGATACGTAAAAACTTCGTTTTGTGTCAGAACTTTCACACTTTCATTCATAAATTCACCCGTTTGTGTTTGAAAAGCGTCAGGGATTGAATCGCAGAAATGGAACTTGCTGTATAAAGCAGAACGTCACGGAATTCGGCCATTTTTTTATGAATAAATCAAAAGTAGAGCATTTAATCAAATCTGGATATGGACTAGTGTCTGCAATATTAAAGGTGTCCAGTACCGTCGCTCCCTACACGCAGAGTAGGGCACCATCCCAGTTGCTCAAAAAAAAAAAAAAAAAAAAACTTCCTCCATTCTACCAAGCTCGCGACCGCTCGTACCTCGTGTTTGCGGTTGAATGTTCATGATTGATGGATGAAAGATCTATGCCCGGGTAAAGGACATCAGCAATCCAGCGAAGAGAAAAGAAAATTAAAGTAAAAAAAAACAAAAAAAAAACAACAACAACAAAAACAAAAAACAAAGTTGGCTTGACATTGGACGTCTGACGAGTCTCAATTTAGGGACCGTCTCTAAAGTTACATGCGATATTGTTATACACTTTTCTAACGTTAGTAGCATTTAAAGAGAATGACTTATAGTCATAAAACAACTGTAATTGTTCATGTAGGTGTCAGCTATAATGTACAATTGTATTAAATGCTTGATATTTATTAAAATAATCTGTAAATCATATGTAAATTATGCTACTCTTTCACTTGGGCTCAAAAGCAAATTTGAAGCTCAATAGCATTTGAGGAGAAAGACTTGCAGTCATAAAACAATTGTAATGTGTTCATTTATGTGCCAGCTACAATGCACACCTTATACATTTTTAATATATATTAAAATAAAGTATAAATCATTTAGGTAAAAACAAGGCCCGTTTATCACTTTCAGTTTCAAGTTTTTTTTTTTTTTTTTCAGGTTCCCTTATGAAAATTACCCACGGTTTTAACAATAACACCACAAATCATTTTTTTTAACTTGTAAACTCGCAGCATATCATTTTGGTTGCAATTAGATAACTCAATTAATATTAAAATAATTATTACAAATATATTTTAAACCATACATTTTTAAAGACATTAACCATGCAGTATACTTGTATTAAACTACAAAATTGTGAAAAGTTATATTTAAGTTACAAATAAAATACAAACAAAATTAAATTAAATATTTCCAAAATTGATTTTTTTTCCTTTTTTTTCCAAGCATGTTGTCTGTCCAAACTGAATGTGAAGCTGCTACCAGTCAGAACAAAACTAATGTTTCTCGTTGACTGGATTTTGGACCAATGATATTTCACTGTGTTCACAGAAAACACAAACTAATCCATGGACAGCTGTACAACACAAAAACTGCTTGTAGACTGAGTCCTGTTTATTGACCGTGAGAACATGCTTCAGATCAGAACATTAATCACATCTTGCATTTTATTAGACAGCATGTTACAGATCAGTTAAAGTTAAGCTTTCATATTAAATAATACACAGAAATTAGTTCTAAGTTAAAAAGAAAGAGATCTAACCGTGTTATTTTAGATGTTGGCAAGACTTTCTGTTCTGTTCTTCATGTTGGACTCAATCCAGCAATCTGACTGTTCCAGCAAGACATTTAATCGTTTATAGAAACTTTGTAATGTTTCACACGGAGATGAAAGTAGTTATCAAACCTTGATATAATCTGTGGAATGTATATATGTGTTTCTAGTGAAATACTACTTACAAATCACCTGTTTATGATGAATGATTATAATCAAAGGGTTGAACTCATGAATACACAATGCATTTAACAGAACATTTGACCGCTATTATACATACCATGTATGCTTTTCTGCCTATATTATCTTACCCTGTTCATATGATGATTTTTAACCACTCAACCAATTTAATTTACATCTGCAGCAAAGAGATTAAATTAAGACTTTCACCAACTTCTCAGCACACACATATCAAAATTGCCTCAAGAGAAATCTCAACAATGTCTTAATCTGTGTTAAAAAAAATCAGTAATATTGTGGAATAATATTTATATTAAAAATGATTGTCTTTTATTGTCATATATTTTAAAATGTAATTTATTCTTGTGATGCTCCGCTGTATTTTCAGCATCATTCCTCCAGTCTTCAGTGTCACATGATCTTCAGAAATCAGAATAATATGATGATTTTTGTAAAAAATTTAAATAAAAATAGAAAAAAACTTTTCCGCAAGGATGCATAAAATGGATCAAAAGTCACATTAAAGACATTTATATCATTAAAAAAGATTTCCATTTCAAATTTTCTTTGGAACTTTCTATTCATCAGTGAATCCTAAAGAATAAAATTTATCACGGTTTCTGCAAAAAATATTGTGCAGCACAACTGTTTTCAATTTTGATAATAAGAAATGTTTCTTGAGCAGCAACTGATCATATTATTCTGATTTCTGAAGATCACGTGACTCTGAAGACTGGAGGAATGATGCTGAAAATACAGCTTTGATCACAGGAATAAATTACAGTTTAACTGATATTCACAGAGAAAACGGCTATTTTAAACTGTAATAATATATCACAATTTCTACTGTATTTTTGATCAAGCCTTGATGAGCATAAGAGACTTTCAGAAGTACCTAAAATTGACAGACAGGTAGTGGCAGGTGTACCAATCAAATAGTCACCTCATGTAAAGCGGTCAACCAACATGCAAATAAATCACAACCAGCACTAGTGCACACGTGTGTTCGAGCGGTTAAACCTGACCAGCGGCCTGCTTTGAATCCTGCGTCATTGTTACATTTCAAAGATCAATGGCCTCGTGTTCCATTTAACAGCAACATTTTTACACTCAGGACACCTTACAAATCACACGCGCTCACACATGTTTGCACAGCACTGGGATTTACAGCATGGCAGATGAAAGAGCGTTTATGAAGAGCAAAGTTCTGGCTCGGAAATCTGATCACAGGAGACACGTTTGTCGTAAAATAACCGATATATATATATATATATATATATATATATATATATATATATATATGTATGCACCTGTGACTGCACATAAGTTGAATTCCATGTTAAAGAATCAAGAGTACAAATCTAACATTTAAAAGAAAATACTAGTGGACATCTTACTGTGCAGTGTACACTAAAAATAGTACGAGTTAATGCATAATAATAATCATAAAGCTTCATTTATGATTATTTCTACTGTATAAATTTCTTCTGAGCAGCTGATAAAAACGTCACAATAATCCACGCCACTCCAGTCCAGCAGTTAATGTGTTGAGAAGACAAATGCTGGCTGTTTTTAAGAAACAAACACATCAATTAAATGATTTAAACTCAAAATATCCTTAACAATGCTTCCTCCAGAGAAACAGACCATCTCCTGTTCTCCTCTCACATCAAAATAAAAAATAAAATAAAAAAGTCTTGATGATGTATTATCTTCCTACAAACAAGCAGCTTTTACACTTCTCCAGATGTTCACTGATGGACTGGAGCGATGTGGTTTATTGTGATGTTTTTATCAGCTGTTTTGGACTCTCATTCTGACGGCACCCATTCACTGCAGAGCATCCATTGGTGACACTGATGCAATGTTACATTCCTATAAATCTGATGAAGAAACACCTGTGTGGCGTCAGTGCAGCTGTTTACACACTGAACATGAGAGACGTCTGCTCTCATTATATTCACAGTCTCCATGCTCATTAATCTCTACAGTAACAGGTGGATCTGATTAAGATTCACACACTGACACAGAGTTTATCACTCACTGCAATTAACACATGCACAAACAGGTAGTCAAAAACACCAACTTTACACTTTAAAAGGCATTTAACCTCAGTTTGCACCAGTCTGGTTTAATGGTTAAACATTCGCTGAGATCTACAAATCCCTCACACATTAATCAAACCCAAAGACTTATTGCAGTACAAAAATAAAACTCAACACAGTCTGTGAGTGATGATGTCGAGCTTACAGTATATGATGTGGAAATACCAAAATATTAATATATATATATATATATTTGACAGAACAGTACAAACTGGATAAAAGAGGTGCATCTGAACAACTTCGGTCAGGACACAAACAAAAACGGGATTGCTAGGACAAAAGTTATGTTTGTTAAATGTTTGAGATTTAAAAAATGGTTTTAAAGTAGTCTACTATGCTCACAAAGACTTTATTTATTTAAAAATGCAATAAAAAAACAATTTCTTACATTTAAAAATAATTGCTTTATTCCTGTGATGCAAAGCGGAGTTCTCAGAATCATTGCTCAGTCTTTAAGGTTTTAATTTTAACAATAAACCCCTGTTGTACAGTACTTTTCTTGCCAAAAATTTCTTTTTTATTTTAATTTGATTGAAATATCAATTAATGTTTTATGCTTTGCTTTGATAAGACAAATTACAATACACAACACAGTTTCTTAAAAAACCAAAAAAAAAAAAAAACATTTCATTGCGCCCTACTTTTATAAAACAATTAATAAATTAAACTTGTTTTTATGAATTCAATTAATTTGACATGCTTTCGGTTATTAAAAATTAATGAAACCATTCTAATTGAATCCAGAAAAATTTATATATTTATTTATTTATTTATTTTATTTTTTTTTATTTCATTTTTTTTTGGTGGTGAGATATGCATGTAATGCTGTAATTTGGATAAAGTTTTTTTTTTTAAACCTTTGTTAGTCATGTTTCATCTCTCATGCATCACTGTTTTGAATTCATGATGCTGCTTCAGGGTCTTTCTAAAACAAGACAGTAGTTTTGAGTTAACTGAAAAGATCAGAAAAAATGCAAAACCTTTGGCAAAAGTGCAGATAACGTCTACACATCTACACATAAGTGACACGAGCTGCAGTCGTGCAACAACTATTAGCATTTCCTAAACTGCCAAAAACAACCACAGCAGAGCCGTAGATCAATATGGCAAAACCATCTGAGACAATCACGAGTTTTGGCATTTCAAATCTGCAATTAAAATGCTAATTTGATGTCAAGTGATAATAAATGACAGCATTATAAGATATCCATGTCAGTCTTAATATCATTCCATGTTCAACGGCAGGAAACTCGTCTTCCAGATCTTGTTTTGTGAAAACACTCCCACAGCCAATCGAAAACCGAAGTTGCACAACAATCTGATGGGAAATTTTCTCAATGTACTCAAACGTCAATCATCTTTAAAGCCACAAATGATTTGTTCTCATTTGGTGCATGAAATGATTTCACAGACGTTAGGCCCAAACTCTTGTATGCTTCGTGCTCATCTGAATTCAACACCAGTTTCTTGTGCGGTTCGTTCATTATGCATGAAGATGATAAATTACAGACCTTGGACTAAATCAGAAGCAACAGCGCCGCTAATTGCCTTTGTTTGAGAAGAAAATCACACCGCCAAATTAGCCTGGTGTTTTTATATTCATAATTAAGTTCATTTAAGACATTGAGTCGCAGTGCAATGTCCCAATCTGGGTGTCGATTTTACAGCTCTAGAAAGAATATAATAAGAGTGAGAGAAGCGAATCGGAACCAGACGAAACCAGAGAAAGAAAGAAAGAAATGGAAGAAATAAAGACTGAATTATAAATGAAATTTCTGTATTAGGGAGAGAAATCTGCACAAATCGAGCACCGTTTACAAGCCAGTCTTAATGATCAGTTTGTTTCTTGCTTTAAACAACTTACTTTTTTTTGGCACATTAAATACACAATGCACAATCATCCTCTCCTTTCATCAGCTGAAATCTTTACTGAGGAAAAGGACATTTCAATGACTAAGCTCGTGCTGAATCATCATGTAAATAAAAGTCGATGCAGATAATCTTCAGATCATTCTCAGGAAACATGAAGACCAACAGGATACTGAACTAGTTTCACTGATAAAAAAATACACACTGCTGTTCAAAGTTTTGATTTTATATATATAAATTAATACTTTTAGTCAGCAAGGCCGTATAAAATTGATCAAAAGTGACGTAAAAATATTTAGAATGTTAAAAAATTCAAATAAAATGCCGTTCTTTTGAACTTTCTACACATCAAAGAATCTGGAAAAATACAATGTATCAAGTTTACCACAAAAACATCAAGCAGCTCGACTGTTTTCAACATCGATAATAATCAGAAATGTTTACTGAGCAGTTAATTATCATATTAGATCATGTGACACTGAAGACTGGAGGAATGATGCTGGAAATTGAGGTTTTGATCACAGGAATAAATTACATTTTAAAATATATTCGAATAGAAAACAGTTATTTCAAATGACAATAATATTTTTTTAATTTTACTGTATTTTTTTATTATATAATTGCACCCTCTAAAACATAAAAAAATATATATATATTTAAGGACACCAAACTTTTGAATGGTAGATGTTTGGTTTTCATTGGAATATCACCAAATTGTATTAAATGAGTTCTACAGAAATGCAATCAACTTTAGTGAAAACATTTTGAATTATTTATTTTTTTGCACTCCCTGTTCCCTGTTATAGTCATTTACTGTCCTGGTACTTTGTTTTGAGCTGAGGAAAATAATTCAGATCCTTAAAATGTAAGAGTGTTTTAATTGTTTTAAACGATCAAACTGAAATGTCTCTGAGCAGAAGTGACTCACAACTCAATCTTCAGACATGATATCTTCTCTCATTAGTGTAAAATTAACATTCAAAGCTGTGCCTTCAAGGCAAGTTCTGAAACGCCTCGGGTTCCCATGTGTTTGGAAAGACAGCATAATAAACTACATCACATGCAGACAGCTTTACTTTACTGACAAAGTTGATGGCTCTGTGCAAATACAACGACATATGAATATGGTAATCATCCAATACTACGGTATAAGAACAGGTCTGGATACCAAACAAGACACGTTCCTGAATCAATATCCTTGTGAGTCTTTAGTTTTAGTTATTTTAGTTAGTTATTTTTTTTTTATGGCTTTATAGTTACCTAATATTATCCTGCTTGGAACAACATTTCTATCAGCCCTTTTTAAAATGTTTTTTTTTGCCGGAAATGTCTTTCAAAGAAACTCAAATCTGAACAGCCATGAAACTTTACAAACTAACTTCTTAAACTTTGCAAAAATGCACAAAACTGAATTTTCCAGGATTTTATCAGCTAAACTGACATCCTCGTGTACATCTAGAAATCAGAGGAGTCAAAGATCAAGGAGTTTCTGCTGATCTTTCCTCTCTCTGTCCGTTTTAAAGTCGAAACCCTCCGTCTAACTGCCTGTATAACAGATTCACCTCAAACTGACACGCCAACAACCACGAAGCATGACTGGAATGACTAACAAACAACAAGAGCAGCCCAACTACAGAGGAAAACAAACAGGTTTGTACAAGTTCTGAAGAATATATAGTGTTTGCACATGCAAATGATGCTAACAAGGCACATGCACTGATGAACCATAATCGGTTTCTCTAATAAAAATGTAATTGTATGTTAAGAATAACGTATATATCTCTTTGATTAATTGCTTTCGTTTATTGTCTGCTAAATTCAAAAATGAAATAAAAAACATTCAAATGCTGAAAGACAATGCACACGATTTTAAACCTCTGTTGCGTTTTTTTTGCAAAAAGAAGAAAAAAAATTTATCATTTTTTTTTTTTACTTTATTTGAAATGATACAAAAAAGGTTTTGGCACTTGCTATTTGACAATAAATAAAAAAATTAAATTAAATCAAATTACATTTATTAATTTTTTTAATTAAAATTAAAATTAAAAAATTAAACTAAAAAAATGTAAAATTTAAAATTAAAAAATTAAAAAATTAAAAAATTAAAAAATGTAAAATTAAAAATGTAAAATTTACAATTTTTACATTTGAAATTAAAAAAATAAAAATGTTAAATTAAAAAAAAATTTTTTTATAAAAAAAAAAAAATTATGAACATGATTCGAAAAAGTTAAATGGCCCTGAATAAACAAACACATGTTGTTCTGTTGAAAAATGACTGCATTATAAACAAATGGGAAATGAATTTCATTTAGTGCAAATGTTCAAACTGTGCTCAAAATCAAATCTTACAATTTACCACTTGTTAAGATGTTTGGCTTTGATTTTCACACAGTTTTAGAGTAAAACATGTTTTGTAAATTGTATTTAAAATTGTGTAAATAGCATTTTTGTGCATTTTTCATAGCAGTAAACTTCTTTAACTTTTTTAATTTCTTAAAACAAACAAACTTAAGTCTGTGCTCCAAAGCATTCAAGATTTATGACTCATTCCCAGCTTTCTTCTCAGAACAAGTTTTTCCATTGAAACGAAGGCAAATGCAACAAAAGATACAAAGTATGCATGATGTTCTCGCATACTATAAGACATTCAATCCCTCTGTCTTCAAATTCTGAAGAATCACCTCCTTCTTTGGCAGAGGAAGCCTCATGCATGATCACGCACACACACACACACACACACGTCAGACACATGCAAGATGCATGTAGCATTCTTCACACTACTATGGAAGGCCGACTCTGCCATAAGTCTTTAAACAGAATGCATGAAATTTGAATGTTTTAAGGTGACAACACACAGCAGCCAATGAAATTGCTGTATTTGAGACTATATTTCACTGGTTTACATGTATACAAATATCAGATATCATGTTTATAGATGAAAGATGTCATGTTGGACAAGGGATTTTGGCTCTGTCTGCCTTCCACATACAATAAACAGGTTTATCTTTGGTGTAACCTCTTCCCAAACGCTTCATTTACACATCACAGGCCGTCCTCGTCCTTCATCTGTATCTGACCCTGGAACAGAGTCACGCCGCTCGTTTATCTCCAAACAAAAGCAGTAAATGAGTGACGCTGCGTTTCAGGGACAGAAAAGGCTATTCTGTAGTGACCCTGAGAGCCGCGCAAGGACTCTCCTCTAATAAATATGAGAAAAAAGTAGTGAGGATTTGGTTAAAGGTGAAGAGTGTGGTGTGTTAGATGTTTAAACACTTTAATCTTTACTTTTCATTTGATGAGAAAGTTCGACCACCTCTGACTCAAGCAATGCTGTGGTTTATTAGTAAAATATATAAAAATGTCATTTTTGATTAGTAATGCATTGCTGAGAATTCATTTGGACACCTTTAAAGCTGATTTTCTCAGTATTTAGATTATTTTGCATCCTCAGATTCCAGATTTTTAAATAGTTGTATCTCGGCCAAATATTGTCCGATCCTAATACACCATGCATCAATGGAAATATATTTATTCAGATGATGTATAAATCTCAATTTCGAAAATTTGACACTTAAGACTTAAGAAGGTTTTGTTTGTCCAGGGTTACATTTCTACTATAATGAAAACTTCAGCACTGAAATTAATCAGAGAGCTGTTGACCGAGTGAACGTCCATTAGAGTCAAGTTTCATGACAAAATCCTGTCAAAGACAGCGCTGAGTGAAGAATGAGACTTTAACAAAGACAAACGATCATCATAGTTCACCCTCAGATGCATTTCAATGCTGAAAAACTAGTGGAAGTGTAAAAAAAGTGGCATTGGAAACACATTATTTCCATTAACATGTAGTTGAGTGAATGTATAATCATTCCATTGGAAAACTATACAAATATACTTTAGTAATGAAGAACAATAATAACTGCGAATGCCATTTTTAATCCAATGTCACTGTTGTGGATCGATGTGCAAAACTGGTTTTTGTGGCCGTGGCCAACATTTCTCCTCCAGCAGCAAACATGTAAATCCTGCGTTAACAGAGAAACGAGAACATGAGCGTTTGGTCGTTCTGCTTTTAAAGGCAAAACACATCGGTAATGCAAAATCCTGACTTTCCATCATCTCAAACCAGATCCTAAACCCACACACTGACACAGAACCGCACGATTAAAGAACAAGCCTGCAGACTTTCTGAATAAAAAAAATAGAGACCACTCTGAAGGTGATTCTGGACAACAACTGTAAACGTAAAACAACTTCTGGGTTGCTTCAAAGGAAGGTTTTTGCTTAACTATCGATACGCACTAACTCAAGTAACCTTGTAAAGTCATACAGAGGCAGGTCAAGATGTGCATGAGTTCAGATCTCTTCGGTCATCAAGGTCTCACAAAAACAGACGCCTGACCTGCAGATCATTAACCTTCCTCGTCTCATTTTTGACAAAACTGACAAGAGAACATGGTATTATTGTCTAAGCTTAATTTATAAAGAGATGACTTTGCCCAAAAAATATGAATCTAACAAGAACATGGAAATAAAATAAATGCATATAAATGTATTTAAATAAAATTAATCTTATGTATATATATATATATATATACACACACACACATACATATATATATATATATATATATATATATATATATATATATATATATATATATATATATATCCTTAAATATTTTAGTAAATTAACATTTTAAAATAAAAAAAATTAAAATAAATAAACAAATAAATAATAATAGCAACAAAAACAATACATTTAATTAAAATAATAATAATTGAAACCATTATGCTTTTATTAATTAAAACATTTTGTATACACATACACACATATTTTACCTCAAAAACAATAATATTAACAATAATAATAATTAAATATTTCACATTTTATGATTTTAATATGCCCAGAATTTCATTGCTGTTGCTTGTTTAGTTGTTTTGTCAAAAAACAAAATATTTACTGACATTGTTGCAAGTAAAAAGTAAAAAATAAATAATAAATAAACTATATATATATATATATATATATATATATATATAATTTATGTTTATATATATATATATATATATATATATATATATATATATATATATATATATATATATATATTTTATTATTATTATTATTATAATTACTGTTTTATAGGCATGAAACCAGTACAACAAATATTATAATCTCATAAAAAAAAAAAAAAAAAAAAACTGTCATTAAAGTAATAAGAAGGTGTTTAAGTGTAAAGAAAAAAAATGCAAAAAGTCTTCATGCTTCTAAAACCAGCCTCGACTGTATCGTATTTCTTTTTTTCCTCTCAAGGTTTTGATTCATGACAGGTTTCACCTCCAACAATCTTCATTCAAACTAAACTTCGCTAAAAAGCATTGCATATTAGAAGCTGCTACATTAATGTCATTGTAAGCAACGTTCTTCAGCTCTCTAAAGGAACACATTAGGAGCCACACTGGTGGAGTAAAAGTCTTCGTGGGAGGCCGCTGGTTTAAGATGAATTAGGAAAGTGATATCCCTCCATAAACTCTGTCTGCATCTATACAGCTCCGCTCAGCTGGACCAAACTCTCCCAGCGACTCAGAAACGCACAAACCTATTGTGTCTGTGTCCTTTGCACTTATGTCTGCTCTGACTGCCTCCTGTCCCACAATGCTCCTCTGTTCTGGGAGCGTCCCGTGAGAACCGCACATAAAGGACACTGAAGCATATATCACAAGGTTCATATAACACTGTGAACGAAGCTCGGGGTCTCCAGAAAGAGCCAAGTGGAGAAAGAGGTTTCCTCACACATTCCTCTTTCTGTTCATGCGGCTTATCGGGTTCCAGACTGGAGATATGAAAGAGACAACGACATGAGAACAGAGAGAGAGAGAGAGAGAGAGACAGAGACAGAGAGAGATGATGTTAGGTTAAAAGACAGGAAAATCACTAAAGAAACATGTTTTTGACCAGATGTTGCTCTTTTTTTTGGTTCAGGAGATGTTAAATGAAGTACCAACCTTGTCTGAATTGCTTCTAAAAATGCTAATAATAATTAAAAAACAAAATACAATACTTGTTTTGGGACTATTATTATTATTATTATTTATAATATTAAATAAAATTTGGCATGTTATCCCTTCAAATCCTCCCTAATGCAATGCAATAAGGAAAACAATTAAAAATTAATAAATAAATATTAATTACTGCAATGCATGATTGTTTTTCTGGAATTTTGGAATATTGGATTTTATTTTATTTTTTTGGTAATTAAAATTATTCTCAAAACGTGAATACATTAATAAATAAAATAACCATATGATATTTATTTATTTATTTATTTATTTTTTTTAGAACAATTGTTTTTCATTATTCGGTTCAACAGCAGTATTACTGAATACCATCATCTAACATTAAATGTTAGATGCTTAAAGTGCCAACAAAGCTTCTTCTAAAAATAAATAAATACATAATAATAATAATAATAAAATACTTTGCATTTTTAAATAGTAGCTTGTTTTCTGGATGTTTTTTCATACTTATTTAGCAGGTTTCCTACCTTATTTCCCTTTTAAAAAAGTCATTATTGCAGTGTGCTTTAATGTTTAATGCACTGCATTTAATTTTAATCGTTGGAATTACTGAATATTGGAAAAATATTAAAATTCTCATTTACAGGGGTTAAAATAATTTAAGAGGCTTTAATACTAAATACTAATACTATGTTTAAACACACCAACCTAAACAAATAATCTTTTTTTTTTTTTTTTTTTGCCGAAACTTTCTAGAAGAAATAAGAACTGGAAATATATAACACACACACACACACACACACATCAGTAAATCACTCTTGATGTTGAGATGTATGGAGATACATGTGAGATTACTGCACACTTTGTAGTGACAGAAATAGAAACAAGTCTGGAGAAACTGCACGTACCGCATGAGTTATTACCAAGACAAATGAGGAACATGTACTGTAGATAAAAACAGGTCCTGAGAGACACAGTATTATTTCTACACAATTATCATGATTGATGTAACGTTTAAATGATGACGTGTTTAACACAAAATCCAAAACATACAGTGATACTCAGAGGAGTCAAACGCAGGCTGTTCAGAATGAAAAACATATTATTATTTTATTTTTTTGCAGTTGTATATAACACAAGGATTATGATTACATTTTATGAGTATGGTTTAAAAAATTATACTATTCCAGTCTTTCCATTTCATAACTTCATGTTTAATTGAATGCGTTGCTTGGCCTTTCTTTGTAATTATTTGTGAAATTTACTAGCAATTATTTAGCAAATAAGGTTTTAAAGTAGGTTTTTTCAGTGCACTCAAGGTTCAGTGTACATACAAAATAATAATAATAATAATAATAATCTTACTTAAAATTAACCTCCCTACTGCAATGCAATGCAAAAAATAAAAAAATAAAACAAAACATTTTTGGGAATAGAACTGTTTTAATGACAAAAATAACAAAATAAATTAAAAAAATTAAAAGTAGTTGCACAAATAAAAATAAATAATTCAATAAAATAAAAATATTAAAGAATTAAATAATGAAGCTTGTTTTGGGGATCAATAATTTTTTTTTCATGAATTTTTTTTTTTCAAATTCAACTTGTTTTCTCCTCAAATTCTCCCTATTGCAATGCAAAAAACAAATCAACAAACATTTTTTCAATTAATAAATAATTGTTTGTAATTCCGATTATTCTCAATTAAAAAATTTTAATACAAACACACACACACAATATATATATACTATTCTAAAACCTGAAAAAATAAATACAAAATTAAAGAATTTAAAGTAAATCGTAAACCAATTTTTCAGTGTATACAAGGTTCAGTATACAACCTTGTCTAAAAGTTTCTATTCTATTCTTAAATACAATAAAACATATTAAAATCAAACCCAATATTAAAGCATTAGAATTGAAGCTTGTTTTTGGGACCATTACATTTTTATAAAACGTAAGGTTGAACCGCTGTGTCAGTCACATCACCTTCATCATTATGTTTAATATTATGCATTTTTAATCAGATCTCAGACTGCGGATGATATTCGGTTCATTTGACATGAAAATGGAAGTCAAGTTGCATTGTGGGTCTGATGCATAATGCACACAACTCTAATATATCATCCAGGAACTTTATGCATTCAGAAATATCATAATGTGCACAATATGCATGCTGCAAAAATGAAAGCAGTGTGGTAGGATGCATGCCGAAAATAACGCCTTTTAGGGAGTGTCACCCGAGTTCACCTATTACTTTAATATCTGGTTTGGCTTTCATTCTTCCAGCAGTCGAGGCACAAAAGACTTTCAAACTAAAAGTGCTATTCACAATCCAACCACTTGAACAGACATTGTCTTAAAAAGATTCAAGTTCATTGAGTTTGAGTCTTATGATTTTTCAGCCTCTTCTATACAGTCTGATGTTTACAGGAAAGTATAGCATGGAGGTTTGATAAATGTAAAACAGGTTCGGTCTCTTTACTGTGCTTTAAGTTACTCAAGAGTCACTCTTCCCGAGAAATTCACAGGATTCATGTCATGGCGTATTAACTCGAGTAACAGTTTCAGTTTAATATCTGCAAACCTCAGCGGCGATTAGAAACATTAACAGAACATTATTCAAATCAAATCGAATTGAACGAAAAAGTGTTTATGCAATATTTTACAAAGATGCAAATGTTGATTTTATAACATTTCCGAGTAGTTTAGCTTTTATTGCACACTAAATCATTTAGATAAAATTGATGATGCTGACTTGACAAATCCCGTGTTAAGTCTCTTCTGCTCACCAAGGATGTATTAATTTGATAAAAAATAAAAATAAATTTAAAAAAAACTTTAAAAAACACACCAATATTGTGAAATATTTTTATGATTACGAATAATTAATTTCTAATGTCAGGTATTATAAAATGTAATTTATTTCTGTGATGCACAGCTGTATTTTCAGCATCATTCCTCCAGTCTTCAGTGTCACATGATCTTCAGAAATCATAGTATATGCTGCTCAAGAAACATTTCAGATTATTATCAATGTTGATAACAGTTCATATTTTTGTGATGAATTTAGTTTTTTAGGATTCTCTGGTTAATCTAAACAGCAATAAAAAATAATAAAAAATGTGTAACGTTAAATGCCTTCACTGTCACTTTTGATTAATTAAATGTGTCCTTGTTCAATAAAAGCATTAATAAAAATAAAAACTGTTGTGTCCCATCAATCAATGAGGAAGCAAAATGTAAAGACAAAAGTCAAAAATGACAGTGTTTAAATGTCAAAGTCTTTTAGGAACCCAAATGCAGAGTTTAAATTATGCAACAATGCATTACATCCATTAACCTAATGCAAACCTCTCTTCAATTGCAGAGTTAATTTCCATACTGACTGCTAAAATCATAATTATATATACAACATAAGTTGTGCTAGTTCTTTAGTTTGTGTTTTCTAACCCAGTTCTCATCACACGTCTAATCTAACCCATCTGCACTAATCAGTAAAAGTGTAGAAGCACAAGCAATCCGTCAGGCCGAGACTTCCAGCTATTCAGAGATGGTCTCCATATCACACGCTATGAATTATTCATATATGCAAATACAGAGCTTCAACATGCATGCATCGAAGCCCTCCTAACCTCACCGCCGCTTACAACACTAAACAAACATCTGCTTTCTTATGCAATGACATTGAGGGTTTTTTTTTTTCTTGATAAGATCCAAATGTTTTGACGTTGTTCATTCTTTGGCCACGGATCATATGTTAGTCATAAAGTGTTTTGTAATGTGTAAAATGATAGCGCCCCACCGCAGAGATCTCGGTTTCATGCGGATGCGATTGACTTACTGTGTGTGTGTTTGCTTCACTGGCTACAACAAATGAAGCTGGAGGGATGCACAGCAGTCTGATGTTTGCTGATAAGGGAAGACACGAGACTCATTCAGTCCACATCACTGAGCTACTCCTGTCCGGTGTCCTATGAAATACAAAAACACTTCAAACAGGTGAGCGACTGATGGCAGGCGGCACATTTAAACCCTGCTAAATATTAACTATCTGCTGTGTGTGCAAACAGCAGCATGTCAGACCTAATGTTTGATTAAGTATCAGGTGTTTGCAGTTTTTCAAAGCTTAAAGGAATAGTGCGCCCAAAAATAGATGTTCTGCAGTGAATGGGTGCCGTCAGAATGAGAGTCCAAACAGCTGATAAAAACAAGTCCATCAGTTAATGTCTTTAGAAGCCAAATGCTGTGTTTGTAAGAAACAAAACCATAATTTTGGTGTTTTAACATTTCAGTCATTTCCACAATAAAAAATTCATGTTGTCTCTCACATCAAAAACCAGCCACATATTTGTTTAGAGCTGTTTTGGCTTGTATCTGTGCAGATTTCTCTCAGATTCACACAAGATGTTTTTTGTTTTTGTTTTTTAGTTTTACTAGAGGAAGCAAAATAATGAATATAAGACTCACATTTTAGGCACAGATAAAAGTTTAAAGATAAAAACATCTTAATGATGGATTGGTTTCATCTTTTGTCTTCTCCAGATGTTAACTGAAGTTGTGTGGATTACTGTGTTTTTACATTAAAAATGACAGCTGTTTTTATGATTATAAGTAATTATCCTCAAATGCTACTGACGTTATAAAAGTGTATACCAATAATCGCATGTAACTTAAGAGACGGTCCCTAAATGTGATACTCGTCCAACGTCAAGCCAACTTTATCTCTGTTTTTTTTTTTTAGTTTTCTTTTCTCTTAGCTGGATTGGATTCATCCATCAATTATGAACATTCAACCGCAAACATGAGGTGCGAGCTGTCGCAAGCGCAGATGGGAGAATGGAGGAAGTTTTTTTTTTTAGCAACTGGGATGGTGCCCCCTCTGGGAGTTGGTACCCTAGGCAGATTGAGTCGGTTCGGGAGTTCGGAGCGGGATCGCGAATCATTTGAATCAGTTCGGGAGTTCAAAGCGGGTTCGCGAATCATTTGAGTCAGTTTGGGGATGGCGAATCATTTGAATCAGTTCGGGAGTTCGTAGTGGGATCGCGAATCATTTTAGTCAGTTTGGGGATCGCAAATCATTTGAATCAGTTCGGGAGTTCGGAGCGGGATCACGAATCATTTGAATCAGTTCGGGAGTTCGTAGTGGTATCGCGAATCATTTGAGTCAGTTTGGGGATCGCAAAATCATTTGAATCAGTTCGGGAGTTCGGAGCGGGATCACGAATCATGAAAGATTCGCGCTTGTAAATTTTCAAATTGGCCATAACCTTTAATTCGTTGCTGCCAACCCCAGTAATTCCGCCCCTGCTATTCTCTAAAATAGACACTTTTCAATGTTTAAACACTTTTTTGTATAACAAAGCAATTTGTATTGTACACAATCACTGGACTTTTTCATGAAACATGACCGAACAAATTTGTATAAATCATACTTAGAGCAAATTAAGTGTTGCTAATATCTTCGTCTTTATATTTGTTGTTCTTGGTGTAAACAGTATTTAAAGGGACAGTTCACCCAAAAATCATATACTCAACCTTAAGATGTTCCAAAACTGCAGGAGTTTCGTTCTTCCGTTGAGCACAAAAGAAGTTATTTTGAAGAACGCTGGAAACAAAACAACTGACGGTAATAACGGACCTCCAAACGTATGGAAAAAAATCCTATGGAAGTCAATGGCTACCGTCAGCCGTTTGGTGAAAGAATTTTCATTTTTCAGTTAACTTCCTCTTTAAGATTCATTATTTTGCAATTCCGCTTTTGCACACAACAGCTCTATATACTAGCAGCAAATTCATTGCATCAAGTGCAAAAAAAAAAAAAAGAAAGGAAAAAAGGCAACAACGCATTGAGTTTGAACAAAAGAGCATAGTGCTTTTATAATTATTATATCAAGTCCTTTACAAATAGTCACCATGTACAGCAGCAGTTTCACAGTCCAGAATTGATCGATGCAACATGTGCTGCAAGCCCTTACGAATCCGTCTCCCATGCCGAGACAGAGATCTGATATTTCTGAGATATGTTCTTTTATCTCCTCAGCTAGAGATCAAATCATCAGTCTTTGAATTGGGGGAAAAAAAACATCTTTGAGATGAAGCACAAATGTATCAGATACAGTTTTGTTGTTTTAACTCGCATGAAACTTCACACAGATTCACTCAGGCACGCAACCAAAGCATTGCCATGAGACAGCACATCATTTTTATGAATGCTTATTTACTGGATCTCATGACATCTTATCTCCCCCCCCCCCCCCCCCAAAAGGCCTATTTGAGTATCATTCAGATTGTGACAGTTTGATGTTTTTCCAACGAATTCTCATTTCTGAAATGTTTCGGAATTCGTTACTTTTGAGTGATTTAAACTTCTTTAATACTGCCGTTGTTACTGTATTACTTTAGAAAAACAGTAATAAAATGGTTTTATTTAAATCAAAATAAAGAAAAAATACTGTTGAAAAATTAATTTTTTACATTTTTAACAGTAATAAGAATGGCTAATAATTTAACAATAATGTATTCATATTTCCCATTCCTTATTATTAACAAAGCCGTAATAAATAAAAAAGAAACACTAATAATGTCACAATGCAAAATATAATTACCTATTCTTTTATTTCGAGGTGAAATATTCTGATATTCACTGAATATTTAGCTGTTAATGATGTTTCTGAAAAGGTACAACAAACTGCATGTCATTTTCTCCAATTAGAGTCGTTCACATGTGGATAACGAGATGATAATTATCTGCATGGGCAGAGAACATCATGTTGCATTTATATTGTTCTACAGAGACTACACAATGCTTGGAGAGCAGAAGAGTAACAGCCGTAAACCTAAGTGCATTGGTTTACCATAAGAGCACTAGTGAGGAGTAAATGAAATGAATTTCCTTGCTATGGAAAGGCTGTGAGTTTGGATTTGGGAGTGTGTGTGTGAACGCGTGTCAGTCTCTTGCACGAGGCGGTTGATAATATTGTTGTGTCGGTCGAGAGCGGCGAGGCTGTCCATCTCCTCCTCTTCGAAATTCAAGGGAATTCTCATAGTAAATGTCTTCGTCATCCTGTAAAGAAATTGCCAGGAATGAGTGACTAATGTTACTGATAAAGGCAAGTCTACCAAATCAGTCAGGGGAAAGAGAAAAAAGACTGGTCTTTAAATAAAAACAAGACAAAAAAAAGACCATTTGGGAATTAGAAAAAAAAAAAAAAATTAAATGTAAAATTAATAAATGTGTAAATAAATAAATAAAAATAGATTTAAAAAATTTATATATATATATAATCAAAAATAAAACCAGTACTAAATGTTCTTTTTAAAAAGTAAAAATAATGTACAAACAGAATACAGACAGGTCCTTAAAATAAATAAACAAACAAAAATTAATAATTCGATTTAAATTAAAATAAATAATGATAACAATAATTAGAAAGATATTTAAATAAAAAATATTATTATTAAATAAAAAATATATAAATAATAATAAAAACAGTACAGTACTATAATGTATAATGTACTGTTTAATAAAAACTAAATTACACAGAATAAACTGGGTCTTTATAAAATAAAATATGTCCTTTTAAATTTAAGGATGGGGGTTCCCTCGCACAAAGAGGTTAGAAAATATTGAAAAACCCTGACATTATTAGGGTTGGGTATCGTTCGGGTTTTTTACCACACCAAATCGATACTTTTAAAATGGTACTGTGCCTAAACGGTGCCTGGACCGATACTTACAAAAAAGAGCCACAAAATGATGGTGGATGACATTAAAGAATGGCTTTTTTATTGAAAGTATGCGGAGAGCTTACTTGTATATAAGTAAATACAAAACACAACAAATTTACACAAGTTCACAATAACACCTAAGCCACCTAACCCAACCACAATAAATGTAACACTAAATAACAGTTACAGTACTAATAACAGCAAAGTAGCCGGTATTCGTGGCAGGAATGCAATAATACAGTTAGCAATGCATAGCTTTGTTTCTAAACAACGGTTTTCGGTTCTGTGTTTGTGAATTGTGATTTAAAATGTCATTCCTAAAACATGGATCATCATACGTCTACTACTTCTTTTGAGAGAAGTATTATTTTTCCTATTTTCACCCAAAAAAAAAGACTGGATTGGGCATTATTGAGTGCTACAATCACATGTAATGTCTGTTTCATTCATACTGGACGCCAGAGGGCGCCCTCGTGCAGAAACTCCCCATATGCATCACAGAAGTAGTAGAACTCATGACGCTCCAGGAAATCCCTAATATGGACAAAAGCATCCAGCTAGCGCTGTGACTGAAGAAAAAGGAGAGAAATGTTTTGAATGATGAAACATGAAGACAATAAACACTCGACTGCGACAATATATAGTTCATCTGTGTTCAAGCCCTCTCGGGTATTTGCATAATAATTAAGCATATTTATAATCCATTGCTAATCGACAGAATAGAACACATTCTGCCCATTCTGTGATAAGAAGCCACATCAGATCTCAGAATGAAGCATCTGACTGAAGTTGAGGAGTAAAAACATGTTATAATGTTCTCTTTTGTTGCACAACAGGATTAGAAACGCTTCTCTACCTTTATGTATTTAATTTAAACACGTGTAATGTAGCTAGCTAATGGTAGGCTCCCAGCTGATTTCAATCCACAACTCATGCATTTAACGGCACCGAAATCTGCGTTCTAAATCAGTCATAAATGAACCAGAACCGGGTTTCGGTACCCAACCCTAGGCATAAGAAGAATAAAAATGTGTACCAAATATCATTTATAATATAAATAAAACCCACGATGCTTTAAAATGCTCTGGGGTTTGTAACAGAGCTCATGGTTTTTTGGGTAATCTGATGCTTACCCATTCGTCCATGTGCAGAGGTTTGATATTGTGAAGCAGAACTTCTTCACAGTTGCCGTAGTCGCTGAACACAACCACAGCCGTGGAGCCCGAAGGGTGGATGGCGTCGATTCTCGCCCGATAAAACTGCCAATAAAATACAAAGATGTTTAGTAGATCGAAATATGACGCTACGCTCAACACTTTTCACCATTAGTTAATCTTGTGACAACTAAAACACATTCCAGAGCTCCACATGTAATGCTCATTATATATGCAAAGATGCTAGCCAATCACAGCAGAGCGCGTTTACATTGAAGACACACCCTTCCAACAGAGTTCAAATCAGAGGCAGAATTTAGGATAGAAAAATACCTTTTTTAAAATCTAAATTATTACTTTATGATGGGAAAATAACTACACTAAGAGATAATGAAGACTATGTGCACCTCGAAACACTATAAAAAATGCATTTGATGACCCCCATTAAAATAATAGATTAAAAAAAAAAAATTGTTTCCTGGTGGAAAAAAACTACATTTCCCATGATGCTATGCAGAACAGTTGGTCTCCAAAATATTTAAATAAACAAATATATATAAACGTAAAATATATTGCTTCCATAGAATGATGACCAATTCAAATTTTTAAATCAACTGCCACTTGCAAAGCATCATGGGACTGTAGTTTTTTTTTCTTTAATAGTCATTATATATAAAATCCTTTCTGGGTTTTTTTTTCTTCAAATACATTTTTGTAATGTTGTGATTCACATTGTAGTAAGCCAGTTTGGTTCACAGCTTCGAACACTTTACCCAAGACTTCCCCTATGAAAAAAAGGCTTTCTGAACAGACTCCATTCAAAAATAGTGCATAAGACTCACCTTATTGTCTTCCCAGTAGAGCGCAAGACACTGGTCACCAGCTCTCCAGATTATGTGATTATTTGCGTCATTCGTCTCTCTCTGGCCTTTGATTGGTCCAGATCGTTTCTTGGGGGCGGGGTTATGCATGTTGGTTTGTTTCTGAGGCGGGGCTGGAGACTCCGGCTTGATTGGACCGGTCCGCCTGTGTTCTAAATCACCATTGGGGAGCGGTGCGTCTGAAACCCCGCCCACTTTGATGCCCTGACCGGATCCGGTGTCCTGCGGAAAGTCTTTTTTCGTGGCATCTTCCGAACGCTCAAAGTAGCCTGATTTGGGTCTTTCCGGCTTGCCTTTCCTTCTGTTGTTGGGCTCGTTTCTCGAGCCTGACGCGGTAGGATTTGAGGATTTGGGTGCCGCGGATCCGTTTGATTGGTTTTTCCTAAAAGCAGCTGGTCCTGTCCCATCCTGCTCTTTACAGCCACCGTTATGAGGTTCCTGCTGAAAGCTTTTCGACCCGTTATGTTCCCTTCCATAGAGACCCTGCTGTTCCCTGGACCTCCCCATCGATGTGTACGTGCTTCTAGCGTCCTGAGCATCATTCTTCCATCGCTCTGATCCTCTTCTTCCCGTTCGCTCTCCATCCCTCCATTTCTGCGGCTGGGAGACACTGAAAGAGGCCGTGCTGGGTTTAGGAAAGTCTCCGTCCTTCTGGAAACGTGGAGGTCTGTCGTTTCTCTGCGAGCGTCCCTCGTTCCGGGGGTGTTTGGACTGGGTGGCATCTCTGGACATTTGATCAGTGCTGGGGAAAGTCATCTTATATTGGTGCTCTTGTGGTGAAGGCTGGTTCTTTGACTCTAAGGGGTTAATTTGAAGAAAAACAGTCAGGCAAATGATTAATAATTGTAAAGGAATGAGTGGCGCGGTTGCATTTACTTCATATAATCAAAGTAACAGTAGTACTAATATTATTATAAAAACTATTTTAAGGAATATAATTTTTTTTATTTAACAGTATTAGTAAAAAAAAAATTAATCTTCAAATGTTTTTAAGAAATTGACTAGAAATGCTTTTTAATTACACTGCTAAAATGGAATACAGAAATAAAAAATAAAACAGAATGCGGGAAAATATAAATGAATTTCATAAAAATAACTTTTTTTAATAAACTGTTGCTAAATTGAAACAGAAACAGAATTTTGGGAGGGGGGGGGGGGGTTGGGAAAGAATAAAACAGGATTTTGAACTGAAAATAAAATAACTGATTAAGTTATTACCTGCTATGAAAATTCATTTAATGCTACATTTCAGTATTTGCAAAGAAAAGCCCCTAAAAGAGAATTTAAACTCAATTAAAAGCCTGTTAACTGTTGTTTTACACATTTTTAGTGCCTTGCTCCATGCATTTAATGACCTTTTACGAAGTTGAGAAATGTCAAGCGGTTATAAAGTTCATTCAAGAAAGCTGACAATCTTTTCATAGAAATCTCAACTTAAATGCAGGACACAGTGATGATGAAGGGCACTTCAGAAGTGTGTTTCAGGTCATTCTGACTCAGCAAGAGCCTGAGGAGGAAAACAAACGTTTCTCCACATATTAGCCCGGTCTGTTTCCTCCTAAATCCATACGTCAGGCAGAGCTTACAAGCCTCAGAGACTTATCTAAAGCGCACTAATAGAGCGCCTTCTTTTGGGACAGGCCATCTGTTTGAGGCCGCACAGCTCTGCAGCACACTGGGACTTCAACATAAGACCAGATTAAAATCTTGATGCATTGTTCCCATTATTAGATTGGTTTCGCTGCAAATGCAGTGGGAATAAATTTTTTAAAGTGATCATTTATAGTCATTATTGCAAAAAAAAACTCAACCTCAAAGGGAAAAAGGGTCTTTTATCATGCCGAAAGGTTTATTCTGAACGCAAAACCATACATTATCCAACTTTTAATACAGATGCTTACTAAATAAATAAATAAATGTAAAGTAGTTTCAAAATATTATTATCTGAAGTAGGAATTATGCAAATATTAAGCATTTAGCACTTCAGTAAGTTGGCACAATTTTTTTTATTGTTAGGGTTAACTAAAAAATAAATAAATTATATATATATATATATATATATATATATATATATATATATATATATATATATATATATATATATATATATATATATAGAGACACACACACACACACATATAAAATAAGATTTCTTTAATCAAGCGGAAATAAAATAAATATTAATAGCAAATTAAAAAGAAATTAAATTAGAAATGTTGTCTTTGCAACTAAAACAAGCCTAAATATGAATTACTAAAATTACTTAATGTATAACTAAAATAAATTAACACTAAACAATAATAATAATAATAATAATTATAATAATAATAATAATAATAATAATAAAAACAATAACAAAATACATTGTATAAAAATAAAAATAAAAACAAATAAAAATATATATATTAAAATATATATTTCATACTTAAAAATATAAACTAATTTAAAATATTAATAAATACTAAAATAGAATATAAAGAATACTAAAAATAACACTGTTACTTTTTGAAAGGACTAAATAGGCACTGATACTATAAGCTTCCAAAATTGGCCAATTCAGACATCAAATTTAAAAAAGCAGTAAAATTTTCAGCTTTTTTTAATGCTCCATAAATACAAAGGTAAGTTCTGGGTACCTTCGATGGAGAATGTCCCCATTTTTGACTCCAGGAAGTCAAACAATGTGCTGGGCCCAGACGGTCTTCCTCCTCCTTCCTCGTCCTCATCTTGTCTGGAGCGCCCTCTTCCACGACCCTTTCCTGTCAGAGAACAAATACACAGTCAAACTAAAAGATCAATGCAAGTCCTTTATGCATGGGATGACTTTCTCCACTGGTGTGGATTATTGTGATGTTTTTATCAGCTGTTTGGATTCTGACGGCACCCATTCACTGCAGAGGATCCATTGCTGGTACAATGATGCTACATTTCTCCAAATCTGACGAAGAAATAAACTCATCTGCATCTTGGTTGTTAGGGTGAGCTCATTTTTATGCAAATAAAACATTTTGGGTCCTTTAATGGTTTTTTGGCACTAAACAAAACTGAATAAAACAGGAAAAAATTATCTATACAACAAGAAAATGTATTGACGGGTTTTACCTCGAGGCGGTGGGCGGCTCTGCTCTGTTTGGGTCACGTTGGGCTGGTTTGTTCCGCTGAGCAGGAAGTTGAGGGCCACTTCCAGGTTATTGTTGTTATCCAGCAGGGCCTGTCTGGACGCCTCTCGGTTAAACCCCATCTCCATGATGTCCCTCAAAGCACGCTCATCAACCTTCAAGAGACCGCAGCAGCATCAAACAGCAGAAAGGAATTTGAAGAAGTTAAAGGTCGTCAAAAAATGCATTAAAATCAGGGACAAAAGAACAGGTGAAGAGAGCAGAAAGCATTTTGTCTTGTGATGATACACAAAACACAGTCACATCTGTGATTACGTTAGCCATCAATTCATCTTTTGTCATGCATTCACTTCATTAGAGAAAAATATTGGCATTTCATTTTAAGCCCATCGTACAACTTTGGGGACACTTGATGTGTTTTCAAGAATTGTTATTTAAGAAATACAAAAGTGAAAACAGCAGAATTTGAATCCATTAGCACAAAAATAAAAACACCTTAGATACAGAAAGGTTAAAACCCATATTTTCAAACTTTTACTGATTTAGGAAATAGAAAAATAGGAAATTAATTTTAAAAGGGAATTAATACTTGCATGCAGCAAAGATGCATCGAATTGATTTAAATGACAGGATACTGAAGATTTCTATTTAAATTAGATGCTGATTTTTTTTTTTTTACTTTGCTTATCCAAGAATCCTTGAAAATGAAAATAGCACAGTTTCCACCAAACTATTAACTGTGTTCAGCATTGATTTGATCAGCAATGTTTATTGTGCAGAAAATCAGTGTATTATTCTGATTTCTGAAGATCATGTGACACTGAAGACTGGAGGAATGATGCTGAAAATACAGCGGAGCATCACAGGAATTAAATAGCATTTTAATATATATTAATTTCACATAGAAAACAGCTATTTTAAATTGTAAAAAAAAAATCCCAGATTCCCAGATGACTTGTTCTTGCCATTGCAACACACCCTAAATCATGAATAAAATACAATATGAGTTATGCATGTCTATATAAGACCCATGGTGATGATGCACAAGAGTTCTCTGGTCTGTTTTATCATCCACAAATGTGCCTACAGATCATTTCATGAGGAAGGACTTCCTGCTTAAAAACAGCAGTTTTTATGACGATCTATGGATCTCACCAAATCTCTGTAAACTCCTTCTGACTTGTTCTCCATCCACGGCTTTTCTCTCTCCTCTCGTTTTCTCTGATAGGGGTCTCGGCTCCTGTAGGTGGACCCTGGATTGGCGAGGTTTCCGCCTGCATTGCCTCCACCGCCAAACGTTCGCATCTATCACAAACAAAGAGAAGACAACTGAATGAACAATGGAAAAAAAAGGACACTCTCCAGCATTTCTAGATCAGATTTCTTCAATTACTGTAATAAGAACACAACGAACAGCATTTCTGGACATCATAAGTGCGCTTTAAAAGTTTAGGTGTTAATCATTTATATGGTGTTCACTTGTAATTACACACTCAAAACCAAACATTTCTTAATTAAATATCAGAGAATATTAAGTTCACCCATGGCCTAGGGTTGCAGTCAAATTCAATTACACACAGCTTTAATATATCAATATTTCATTATCAAAAGGTGCTACTTTGTTGCAGGGGATGAAAATCAAGTGCATTCTGAATTGAATTTCCAATATCTTTGTACAACGCATGGAAAACAACAATCTGAGGGTTATAAGTATATAACACCTGTTAAAAGTTTGGGATAATTAGGATTTTTTAATGTTTCAGAAAGAAGTGTTTTCTACTCATTTTGTTATTTAGTCAAAAATTCAGAAACTGTAATATTGTGACAAAAGTTTTCTATTTGAATACTCTTTAAAATGTGATTTACAGCATTGTTAATAATCAGAAATGTTTCTTGAGCAGCACATTAGACTGATTTCTGAAGATCATGTGACACTGAAGACGGCTTCGATCACAGAAATAAATACCAGTTTGAAATAGAAAGTGATTTTAAATAGTAGATCATATTTAGCCTTGGCGAGCTTCTTTAAACATCGAATGTGCTGTATGTTTATTTCGCGAGAACGTTATCAAACGGACCTCTTTGCTCTTGGCGATCTCTGCGATGGCAGCGATTCTGTCTCTCTCGAACTCGTCGTTGTCTTCAGCAGATTTGACAGCGTTGGTGCTCTGCAGCGTCTTCCTCTGATCCAGAGCTCTGCTGTCCACCTGCTCCTTCTGAGCACATCTCTACAGAGAGACGCCAACACAATCAAATCAACCTCGCAAATAACCAGAAGGTCAAAGGTCACAATGAAAGAAGGAGGCCTGACCTGTCCGAAGGGAACGAATGGAGGGGGTCCACCTTCTGCGCCGATGTTTCTGCGGCTGTGTTTGGCGAGGCTCTTTTGTGAGAAAAAATAAAATAAAAAATTCTAATTTAATTTTGTCGTGTCGTTTTTAATAAAAATATGTCTATATAGTCATTTTTTTATTTCCATTTTAGTTACTGCAGTACATCAGGTTAAAAAAAAAATAATTAAAATGAGAAATAATGCATTGGAAACTAAAAAAACCTTTTTATTTGTTAACATTTATTTTATTTCAAGGTTTAGGTAACTATAATAACCTTGATGCACAAGGACTGAAGTTATTTACTCATAGAGATGAATAAAGCAATGCATCTTCATGCTATCTGGCTTTGATTGATAATTAAAATAAATCATCTGTTGCCAATGTGCCATCTATCAGTGAGCCAAAATATGATGAATATTAACAGATGGTTACAAGAACCCGTTTCTGTGTGAAACTGTGACTTCTGTTTCTTAAGTTTTAATGAATAGATTTAACTTTTTCCCTAGAGCCAAGTTACAATGAAGGTTTTAGTGTAGTTTCTTGTTTTACACCAACTCCGATGACCCTCACCCTCTGAAACTCCCACTTCTCGATCATGTGATCCACTTCACCTCCGAGAACCGTGATCTTGGAATCGTCCAATAGCAGGATGCCGTTTTTAACCTGGACGGCCCCCAGGAGCTTCACTTTGGTTCCAGGAGGAGTGTTCAGACTGAAAGCGGAGCAGAAATCGAATTAAAGGGTTAAATCAATTGCTTTGAGTCAATTGCTTTTGAAACACTGAAAACATTTGTCTCTCCTGCTCACCAAAATTGCATCTGTTTGATCAAAAATACAGTAAAATTGTAAAATATTATTACAATTTACATTATCTGTTTTCTATGTGAATATCTGTTCAAATAGAATTTATTTCTGTGATGCACAGCTGTATTTTCAGCATAATTCCTCCAGTCTTTAGTGTCACATGATCTTCAGAAATGTTGAAAACCACTTAATATTTTTGTGGAAACACAGACACATTTTTTATATATATATATTATTTGATGAACAGCTTTTATTTGAAACAGAAATATTTTGTAACAAATTGTCTTTAATAAATATCATTTTTTTAATTATTCATTGCGTCCTTTCTGAATAAAAGCAATACAAATCTTACTAACCTCAAACTTTTGAAGAATAGCTTAAAATAATTTAAAGGAAAAAAACTGGATATTATAATTCAAATATATATAGATACTTTTTTATAATGAAAGAAGTTATGACAGCCACTTTAAATTAATATATTACAGGAAACGTATATTCATTTCTAGAAATAGAAATTAAAAACAAGATGATAAAAATTGGATTTTGATTGTAATTTTTAAAACATCCTTCACCAAATGTTTATTTCTGACTCTCTTTTGGTTATGAAGTAGAAAGTGACCCAGGGATTTCTTGAGAGAGCTTTCCAGAGATTCACCCAAAGAAATAGGTCGGTTTTCCTTATTTAGCATCTGAAATGACTTCCACACACCTCCAAAAAAAGGGAATTTAAAATTCATAATTGCACTTCTCTGCTTAACTTGCTTTATTTCCTGGTTGTCAATCAGGGTTTTTCTCTCCGATGTGTTCCAGCTTTAGTTAGTGTGAGGCATTTGCTGTAAACTGGGATTAAGAACTGACTGTTTGACTTTAATTAAAGATTAAAGGGCGAGAAGGGATGGATTGAGAGAGAGGAAGAGGAAGAAACTCTATTTCCCCTCACAAACACTAATACCCCGAGGAGAGAAGTGGAGCAATGAATTATCCAAAACGCAGGCTTATTTCCTCAAATATGTCCCCTTGCCTGAACCCTGATCAAATGTTCATGCTCCTGCCAAAAATACATCACACGCCAAATAAACTCGCCCTCAAGAACACAAGTGGAGTCCGGGGAGCACTCAATGTGTGACGTGACCAGCGCAATTACAGACTTTCCTGAGCTCAAAGCGATGTAGGATCCGATATGAACTCTTTGGAGAAGGCAGAGAAAAAAATCATTTGTTTCAGTACAATGCTTCTGTTCTTGCAACCAATCTCGCTTTCATTTGAAGGTGAAATAATTATTTGAAATGAGTGACACTAAACTGAATTGTAAAAACACCTCTAATGCAAATAACCTAAGTTAAACAATGCATTGTGCTTGCAGTTTTTTTGCGAATGAATGAAGAAAGCTTTGGTTTTATTTACATGCACTTGTTTTTGAATGCACTGAAAAGTTTAGGTTTTATTTAATAAAAAATACTGTAAGAAATTATGAAATATTATTACAAATTTAAAATAGCAGTTTTCTATGTGAATGCACTGAAAAGTGTAATTTATTTCTGTGATCAAACTGCTGATTTGATGCTCAAAAACATTTCTGATTATCGTCAATGCTGAAAACTGTTGTGCCGCTTCACATTCTTTGATGAATAGAAAGTTAAAAAATATAGCATTTATTTGAAATCAAAATAGTCTTTTGATTAAATAATTAACTGACTCCAAAACTAGCTGAAAAACATTTTCATAATGTACAAAACCAAAGTCAAACCACAGATAATAAGTGCGCAAAACCTTCGTACACACTTCACAATAATGCATGCCCGTTCTGTGCTTGAATAAAGGAAGCTTTGGGTTCAAATGAACAGTGGATAGTTTTATTCTGTATGTTAGCGACAGGGATGGATGAAGGAGAGAGTGAGCCGAGGAACAGATGAATAAAGAGAGCTCTGTTCTTCAAACGGCACGAGGACACAGTCTGATGCCCGGCCAGAGCCGTAATGGAGACATGGGATTGGTGAGGTTTGAGCCAATCAGAAGGACTGAAACTGGGGTTAAAGGAAGGAGAGTACTAGAAAATGGCAGAAAAGGTTGTTTGAGTTTAAATCGGCCTTACAAGATTACACAGTGTCAGATATCATGGAACAAAAGTAACGAGAAGATACTACTTCAGTCTTTTCTACTGAGAAATGCATTGTTTAACACAATGTGTAATTTGCAACTTGTTTGTAACTGTTTCTGAAACTTACTAGAAATCTCAAAATTGCAAAAAAAAAAAAAAAAAAAATCTTACACCATTTTTTCAGTGTAACACAGCGCTGTAAATTTAAAGAAACCCCAAAATAAAAAAGTGTGATAGGAGATGTAGATGAGTTTGTTTCCTCCTCAGAACAGATTTGGAGAAATGTAGCATTGCATCAGTGTCAGTGCTGTGGATTATTGTGATGTTTTCATCAGCTGTTTGGACTCTCATTCTGACGGCACCCATTCACTGCAGAGCATCCATTGGTGAGACACTGATGCAGTGCTACATTTCTCCAAATCTGTTCCTATGATAAAACAACTCATCTATATCTTAGATGGCTTGAGGGTGAATAAATATTTAGCCAATTTTCATTTTTGTGTGAACTGTTCCTTTAAGCATCATGGTAATGTTTGCTCATATTAGGGTTAATGATTCAAACAAACCCTTTACATTATGCATTCAAATTAATGGTGTAAATCGTCATGCATTTGTACCTTCACAATTCAAAGCTTTGTATACACCATTAAAATATAAAATTACATGAGTTGCTTTAAGCAGTTGACACGCTCAGTAAAAACAACAACATTATAGTGACGCATAAATCAATGCAACAAAAGAGACACATTCTTGGTATGCAGCCTGAATCTTACTTGTCACAAAGATGCAGTTTTTCCGCATTTCAAAATGACATTGATGTTTTAGGCTCCTGGAGCAAGAGAAGATGAACCTGAAGTAACCTCAAAAGCAGCGCAGTAACACGACCCTGAACGACTCGTAGCACCGTGAACATCTATTCATCGTGGAAAAGAACCTTTTCTGCGGCTCCCCACTACATCAAAACGTCTTTAGTCTGGCTCAAGGCAATTACAAGACCTCTTTATCGTATTAAAAGCTACGTTTAATCAAACGGCTGGTTTTTGGCCTCATTATGGACCACTTCACTGTGCCTGACGGACCGAGACGTTATTTCATTAAATCATACGGCGCAATAAGACGTGCTTCAATTAAATATCTGAAGTACGATTTTACAGCCACTCGTTTATAAAAATGAATGAGGGATGTTTAAAATCACAGTCACATGTCAAATCTATTTATGCTTTAATGTCATGTTTGATAGCAATAAGGTTTAATAAATTAGCTAAAATATCTAATAAGGTGTAGGTAACGTTCTACAGATCTCTTCAGGCACAGATTCCACATCACTCATACTATTTCTGAAGTATGTAGTGTGCATAGTAAGCATACTTCATGAATGCATGCAAAAACCCACATGCATTTGCCATAATGTGTATTATTACCACATGAAAATCTGTAGCCCACAATGCAATGCTCTTGAGTTGACATTGCATTACGAATGTGAGACGCATGAAACAAAGGGATAGTTCACCCTCTGATTTACTCACCCTCAAGCCATCCGAGGTGTACATGACTTTCTTCTTTTAGATTAATACAATATGCCAACATCATCCACTGGAACGCCACTGTCTTATGAATGCGTGTAAGACAGTTAGTGAGATTAAAATGTATTAAATGTTAAATATGGATTTTATTCTTACACAAATGCAGCAGTTTAAATGGCCTTTATTAATCCCCCGGAGCTTGTGGAGCACTTTTAATGATGGATGAATGCACTTTATTGGACTCCCCCCCATTCACTTCCATTATAAAGCTTGGAAGAGCCATGGTATTTTTTTTTATATAACTTAGATCGCATTCATTTGATAGAGAAAAGTAAATTTTCATTTTTGGGTGAACTATCCCTTTAAGGAACAAAATTTTTTGCATCTCTTTCTCCACTCACTATTTTGATCAGCTTTGCAAGAGACATTTTTATGCAACAATAGATCAAGAATGCTTAATTACCCTATGTATTTAGGAGATGATAACTGTACTCCACTTGCGGAATTAAACATGCAACATAATGGAGTCATGTAACAACACTGCAGCATACTACCGTTTGATTATTTAACGCTGCATGTTGCATTATATTCCACATACTATTAAATAACAGGTGTTTGGAGTCGATTTATTTTATTCAGCAAAAGTGCATTAAATAAATCATACAAAATATTTCTGTGTCAGATAAACGCTGTTCTTTTGAACTTTCTATTTATAAACGAATCCTGAAAAAATGAATGTATCACAGTTTGCATCACAGTTGTTTTCAACATTGATAATAATCAGAAATGTTTCTTGAGAAGTAAATCTTCATATTAGATCATGTGACACTGAAGACTGGAGGAATGATGCTGAAAATACAGCTGCGCATCACAGGAATAAATTACATTTTAAAATTATTTATTTAAATGTATATTTAAATAGAAAGCTTTTTTATTTTTGTTCTAATATGTGTGGATTACTTGTGATGTATTTATCAGCTGTTTGGACTCTCATTCTGACGGCACCCATTCACTGCAGAGCATCTATTGGTGAGCAAGTGATGCAATGCTACATTTCTCCAAATCTGATGAAGAAACAAACTCACCTACAAAATTTTATAATATTAACGTTTTTTCCCTGTATTTATAAAATCAAATAAAAGCAGCCTTGGTGATTAGAAGAGACTTTCAATGAATTACATTAAGTGTTATCATACTACTAGACATCAGCATGATACAGCACCATCTTCCTGAAATTAGCGCCTCACACCAAGAACAGGAAATGTGTCAACCTGGCCCTGACTGTCAATTAGTCTAATTATACAAGAGCATGAGCTCCCCCTGACAAGCTGATGCAGTTTTACACATCCCTGCTTGCAGGTAGTGCATTATAATGACAAGGATGATCCAAATAACCACAGACACTTGAGCTGTACCTGATTTTGGACAGATGTTTGTACTCGAGGCCGGTGCACAACGTGTGTCCGTCTGTCATCTGCAGACGCAGCATTCTGGGCGCCGCCTGCGACTCCTCGTGATCTTTGGAAGCAGCGACATTACGGATCTTCTGCAGCTGAAAGACACAAGGTCCATCCAACTGCGGGAGAACCAGAGGGGTTTCGCATCAAACCGATAAAAGACTCAGATGCGATGCATCAAGCTCATAAACATGTGGGTTTAAATTATCGTTACAGAGCAACACAGCTCTCAGAAACTAGATCCCAGTCATTATTCTGCAGGAATGTCACAGTCACATCCTTTTGACCAGACAAATGTTCTTTTACCTCTGCTCTAACTCGAACTATGTTTAGTTCAGCTCTGCTAATGTTCTCCTATAATAACAGCGCCATCTTGTGGGCAGTATTAACAAGTGCAAAAAGTCTGTTTATATTATAACAATGCATTTTATAATAATAATGCGAAATCAATCAGTTTCAAATGATCAAGATAAACGTAGCTGGTTATTTTAATACACAAATGTACCTTTTCTATTCGTCCACTGTTGATGTCCGTCGGCAGAAAGCTCTTTCCTATGGGTCTCAGATCACTCTGTGAATTATATAATGGTTTTTATTTGTGTAGATGCTAGTATTGATGAGTCTTAACCCAAATATACATGACCACAAATCGACAAAGACACGAGTAAATATAAAACGGGAAGATAAAATATAAAAGGAAATAACTTACGTTTAGTGCTACTTGGATGATGTCAGTCAGTGATGCTTTTTCCTTCTCTGATGAACTTTTACACTCCTCGATTCCTTCATCTGTAAGGTACCTGTCGAGAAAAGTGTAGGTTTGTTTATATAAATATACTGTATATAAATAAACCTTTGATATTTACCTTGTTGTTAACAGTATTTTCTGACTTATGGGGGTGATGAGAGAAATACAAAATCTCCTTTGTGTAAAAACTCTGATAGCTGCACAAAATATGTTCTGGAAATAAGTGCATATTTTATTAAATACCAGCTCAGTGGCATATTTAAGAAAATAAATCCTATTCTTTTATGCTCTTTGGAGAATCATGTAAATACCGTTGCATCAAATAACCATGGTATTGCTATAATTGTAACATATCATATTTGATATGCACGGTGAAACCTGAGATCTAAAGGAGGTGAAGTCGAGTTCTGAACAATTAAAGTGTTGAAATATGCTGATGATTGTTTGTAAGAACTTGTAAAACTCGTCATGACAGTTCAGACTGATTACAAAGCTTCAGCATCCGATTATTAAACTATCATATATGACACACACACACACACACACACACACACACACACACACACACACACACACACACACACACATATATATATATATATATTGGTGTTACTGATAACAGACTAGCTGTCACTAAATGTTGATTATCGTGCTAACGATTTAGCCGCTAACAGCACTAAACATCCCAAAAGCCGACTTAATACTAAACTAACGAAGTGATAGGTATCGTACATTGTTAAATGAACGTATACGAAGCTATAAATATATTATAAAAGTAAAACTCGCTTATAACTCAGAGCGAATGAACGAATGTAAACATGAGTTAGCACCAGCAGCATGCTAAACACAGTTAGCCGTTAGCACTCGGTAGTGACTCACCAGCCTTCTTGAATGAGCGCCGAGCTCAGATCGCACATCTTCGCACACACCGATGAGTTTGTAGGGAATCACTGTCTAAAATAGCGATGAAATCACATCGTTTGCGCGTTACTCTGGATTCGTTTCTGCGGCGTTAGCTGGCGCTGCAGCCGGACGAAGACGGATGACGTCACGCGCAGACTTCCGTCGCGTCGCGGGTCAAAGTAGAGCGCCGCTGAATTTCATAACATAAAAGGACGCTATGTTTAGTTATCTTTTATCATAGATCATAAACATTAAACGCCTTTATACATGCGGTCTAAAAAAATGAATAATTAAGATTTTTTATGGTCACTAATACTGCATTTATTTTATAAAAAAATACAGTAACGGCATAATACAGTACAAAAAATGTACAATTTAAGATAGCTGTTTTCTATTTGTATGCATTAAAATATATACATTTATTGATTGAAAGCTTAATTTTCAGCATCGTTCCTCCAGTCTTCAGTGTCACGTGATTTTTCAGAAATCATTCTAATATGATGATTTGCTGTTCAATAAAAATGTACGATTATTATCAATGTTAAAAATAATTGTTCTGTTTCATATTTTTTGTGAAAATTGTGATTTTAAATATTTAAGTAAGATTTCAGATTATTCAAGGATGCATTCAATCAAGGAGTTTTGTAGAGATGTTATTACATGTCCCTACCAATAACCAGCGACTACTAAACTGTCCTTAGCAATAATTTTGATCTAACAATTAAATATATTTGTATGTAGCTTAACCACTGCTGTTGTAATGTTTAAGGCTGGTAAACACTTGTACGCATATACTACTACCCACATTGTATTCAGTTGAAGGAAGAAACCTCAAAGACAGTGCCAGAAGGATGCTGGATTAATCAACATTAATCAAACATTGTGGTGTCAATCCTCAATAAATTACAACACGAATCAGAAACATAGAAAATAATTCCTTTTTTGGTCATTTTGAAATGTCAAACTTTGTCAGCAGTTCTTATCCACCTCAGTCTGTATTGTATTTTAGGGTGTTAAAAGATTCCCTTATGTCCAAATTCAACATGAATTTCCCCCCGGGAAGCAACAGAGTTGAACTTTAGGAATCCAGTTGGGAAAAAACAATAATTAATAATTAACTTTAAGTTCACTATTGGTTGTTGTTTGATTTGTTAACATAAGTGTGATAACATGCTCTTGATTTGTATTCGATTTTTGGGTCTTAAAAATTTTAAAATATATTCTTTTTATATTTTTATTATCTTAAATTGTCAAAAATTACAGATTTTGTATCATAAGATTAATATTTAAGTGTATTGCATTTATAATAAAGTATTTTGGCATTAAATATTTTGTATTTTAATCATTTTATATTGTCTTAAGATGTCAAAAATGTAATTTTTCTTTAAAAAGCTGTACATTTAATTTGTTTGGATGGATTGCCATTTTGTTGTGTATTAGATGTTTATATGTAGGCATTCATCAGCTGTCTATTTAATGACTTAATTAAATTAATTTTTGATTAATTTTCACTGAAAGCCCAAATTCAGCCTTGTTTTAGCCTAGTATTTGAACAGCTCCTAGATGTCTTTTAAATGCAAAATTGATTGCTGGAAACCTACAAAGTCAATGATTTATTTATAGTTCTCCTTAGCTACACTACAAACAAAACAAGTCTCAAACAACCCCGCATAACAGACACAGGACTCATCCTAACTACCTCCAGAATGTGCACCTGTCGCACCAACATTGACGTCACTTCCAGGAAACAACTGAACGCACTTCAACACAGGCATCTGTCCTATCTCCTTTTATATCCATGGAGCGCACCATAATATCCACCAACCCCATAATAATGGGAAATCACATCACCACATATTCATCATCATACACCACGTCTATTTCAACAGTTCTTTTAAATGACACCAGGCTCCACATGGGATCAAAAGTGATCAAGAGCATATACTGCTCCAATTACACCTACTTCGGGACTTCTTCTTTTCTCCTTTCACTTTCACTTGATGGAGTAGGCTATAAATAGGAGACAGGGGTATTGAGACTCAATGACACTCCACCAAAGGGAACCTGTGACAAACAAAAATGCCTAAAAAACTACAATTAAGACAGGAAAGTGGTAAGTGCATTTTAATATAAAGATTTGTTCTTATTTGCACTTTGTATGGACACCCAATTGGCCCAACTACGGAATCCAATGCATGTCAAAAATAAAAATTTTCTTTAAAAAGCTGTACATTTAATTTGTTTGGATGGATTGCCATTTTGTTGTGTATTAGATGTTTATATGTAGGCATTCATCAGCTGTCTATTTAATGACTTAATAAAATTAATTTTTTATTTATTTTAAATAATTTTGTTTTATCTGCAGATGAATTCTATAATATACCCGACACCAGACATTTCAACCACGGAGATGATGAAACCGGTAAGCGTGTTGTAATAGTTGGTCTGTATTCACTAACACTGACTTTATTTATGTATTTAATTTTATTTATTTTTCCCCTTTTTCATTTTTTTTCTATGTAGTTTGCTACGTTTTGGAGAAAATCTGAATTTTGTTTCTTAAATGAAAAATATATCAGAAGTCAGAAAGTGCTTTATTACCAAGTATGTTTACACACACAAGGAATTTGCTAAATATATTATTATACTAACTCATTATAAAATTGTAGGCAGAGATATGAACTCGCAAGGTTGAGTAAAACCAACAAGTCGAGAGCAGTTGAAAAAAAGAGACGTGGAGTCAGACACTTTCTTCTTGCATCCTTTGTCACAGATGATGTGGTTTAGATGCAATATTTATCCAATACACAACCCTTTCCGACATTTTCATGAAGCAACAAAAACACTTTTTCTTTCAATACTTTATGTGCTGCCTAATACAGCACATGTATGTACAATAATATTTAAAAACCAATAAAGTGGGTTTATGTATTTCTGTATGTTTTATTTTGTGATACTTTTGGGATGTGATTCTTTGATGGCATGCATGACAGTCACATGACTTCTGTGCCATCCCAAGTCTCAAGTATTTTTTCCTCGCATCCATCTTGAAACTGCTTACTGTGCCCGGCTTTGGTCTCTCATCTCCGGGTGGAAGATCCTTCAGTGCTTTGGCTCCAAAACACTTTGGGGCAACTCTACCGTCTTCTCTTTCAAATCTCATATCTATTGAACAGTATTTAATGGCTCAGCTTATGTATATGTATGATTCTATGCATTTTGAACGTATATGATCATTCGTGTGTTTATGTCTGTATCTTCCTGATGTCATATCTTCCCCAATTTCTCCTTGTATAGCAACTTTAAGCTTGGGAAATACGCTCAATAAATAAACATTATTATCTTTGAAACACCTATCAAGCAGCTTTTTTAGCCATGCAATGCTGTTCCTTTCTCTTCAAATAGGGAAACATCAAATTCTCTAAAGCGGTTCACAGATACAATTAAATTGTATCAAACACACACACACACACACTAAAAGTGAAAGTGAGTAGACCGTTATAGTAACATGATGCATAAACTTATACTTCACAAATCTAAGCTTTGGCAAAAACTAGTCTTTGTAACTAGGGAGCATTGTAGTGATTATTATCATTAATATAAGCTACTGTATTAAAACATAGGGGTTTTACAGACATGCCTAAACCATGGTATTACAGATTATCAGGGGTGGTTCTAGGGTGAGTGGAGATCCGGGGCTTAGCCCAGAAAAATCCATGTATGTGACTTTTTTATTTTAATAAATCAGAAAGATTTACCTTGTTTAAAATATACAAAAACAATAAAAACAAAAACAAATTTAAAACATTTTAAGTATTGAGGAAAATACATTTGCTTTATGCAAACAAAAATGAAGAATTGCAAAACAAATGAAACAATACATTTTTTTTTTTGCAATATATATTTTCCATGGTCATATCTATTAATTTATTTGCAACGTTGCTTTTATTTTGCGTGTCAGTCTAGTTTGAGCTTGCGAAGCCATTTTTCCTTTGCGCTTCACTTTTCTGCACGTCTCTCTTTGTGGCACTGTTTTGACGTGGGGGCGGAGTCAATGGACGGGGGCGTGTACAACATGCCTCCATGGAAATGACGTCATCAGCCCTAGACGCAGCTCACTAGCCGTGTTTCCACTATCGAGCTAGGACCGGGCGTGCTAGTGCGTGCCAGGGCCAGTCGCGTTTCCACAGTCACTTCCGGGGCTTGATCGTGCCTCGCCGGGGCTTCCTCGGGGCCAACGGCCAGGTTTTTTGGCCCGACGAAAACCTTCGGCCAAAGCGGGCCAGCTGGGGCTAGAGGAGGGGTTACGAACAAAGGCGGAGTTTCTCCGTGTCTGGAGAGCGTCAGCGCGGATCATTTCAGAGAGATAACAGCTTTAACACCAGCATTAAATATGTTTTAAAATAAGTTGAGCTCAAAACTCATTCTTAGTTAGCAGCAAGTGTTTGAAATAACTTGATCCGATGTGGATTATAATCACTAAACAAGGCAGAAATATTTATAAGCGATGTAAAAGACTATGCACGGTAAACATTAACGTTACACAGTAAAGATGTTAAATATGACTGCTTGGAGAAATCAGACGTCAGCTTCTTATTCTCTATCACAATTGTGTATTTATTAAGCAACATTTTATCTGTCGTCTCGTTTCAAAAGTTTAGCTCCACGTTGCATATCATCAAAATATAATAATGATTTTTGTTTGTGAGCTTTTATAAAAATAGCGAGTCTGCGCTGCGGATCATTTCAGAAAGATAACAGCTTTAACATCAGCATTTAACACTTTTTTAAATAAGTCGAGCTCAAAACTCACTCTTAGTTAGCAGCGAGTGTTTGAAATAACTTGATCCAATGTGGATTAAAATCACCATACAAGGCAGAAATATTTATAAGCCATGAAAAAGATATGCACGCTAAACACATTACCATAGTAAACATGGTAAAATATGACCTCTTGAAGAAATCAGACGTCAGCTTCTTATTCTCTATCACAGTCGTGTATTTATTAAGTAACTTATATTATCTGTCACAAGCCTCGTCTCGAGAGTTTTTCTCACGTTGCCTATCATAAAAGAATATAGCCTAATAATGTTTTTTGTTCGGGAGTTTTTATAAAAATAGAGATATTATCATTCATTCTAAATGTGACGGCTACTGTGGCTAATAAACAGAAACAGACTCGACTGAATAAGCAGGATATTTTCATAAGCGTTGAAAATAAATAAATAAATAAAATAGTAATAAGTGTATTTATGTGTGATTAATTTTGAGTCCTGATAAAATAAATCAATTCTATAGTTAAAACATCATGCTTTTGAATTTGAATATATAACAAAGCATGCAAACAAACGGCCGCTTTTATTATGTTTGTTTTGTGATCGCGCATGTTCCAGTGACTTATTTCTTAGTTTTCTGATAACTTCTCTTTGTTGGTGAAATAATGAGGTTGCATGACGTTGTTCTGAGAGGCGTGTAAAGGGCGTGTTTTAGTGACGTGCAGCGGTGCTTCAAGCTCCACTGTGGAAACCCTGCGCTATTCTGGCCTCGTGCTACTGGCCCGGGGCTATGAGCCCCGCCCGGCCCGCTTTAAGCCCTGGCTCGCACTGGCCTGACAGTGGAAATGCGGCTACTGATCCAGGTGCTGTCATGATGAGCAGAGACTTTCGAGTGGATCGTTTATTTTTATTCAGTAGCATTAAAACATTCATGTTTTCGTTTTATTTACTTTATTAACAAATGTTTGCTCAAGTTAAAGAAGTTGTTAACATGAACATCTGCTGTTTATTTCTCTCGATGTGCACACTTTTATGTGTATTATTGGGATCGCAAATCATTTGAGTCAGTTCGGGAGTTCGGAGCGGGATCGCGAATCATTTGAGTCAGTTCGGGAGTTCGGAGCGGGATCGCGAATCATTTGAATCAGTTCGGAAGTTCGGAGCGGGATCGCAAATCATTTGAGTCAATTTGGGGATCGCGAATCATTTGAATCAGTTCGGGAGTTCGTAGCGGGATCGCAAATCACTTGAGTCAGTTTGGGGGTTCGGAGCGGGATCGCGAATCATTTGAGTCAGTTCGGGAGTTCGGAGCGGGATCGCAAATCATTTGAGTCAATTTGGGGATCGCGAATCAATTGAGTCAGTTCGGGAGTTCGTAGCGGGATCGCAAATCACTTGAGTCAGTTTGGGGTTGCAAATCATTTGAAGCAGTTCGCAGCGGGATCGCGAATCATTTGAGTCATCTGACTCCAGTTTGGGAGTTGGAGCGGGATCGCGAATCATTTGAGTCAGTTTGTGAATCGCAAATCATTTGAATCAAAATGTAACGTTAAATCAGACACAATTTAAAACCGAAAAAGAAATATAATAAGATTAAACGTAGGGGGGGGGGGGGTTACTTCCTTTTTTTGAAGAGGAAGAAGATGAATTTTGCAATATCCATTTTAATTTTCAAATAAATTGATCTAGTAAAATACTACACGCCAACAAACCGCCAGCTCATTTCATTGGCTGGATCGTACAGACGCTCATCGATGGTTGGCCAGTTTACATGTCAGTCAGAAGCACTAGACTCAGTGGGCGGTTTTCGTCGGGTGTGAATGACAACGTGTAACTTACTTGGGTAAATTTACAGACACTGTGGACGTGAGAGTCGAGAGATATTTATTTATTTATTTAAATTCTAATATAAATTACTTTATTGGGCATGAAAACTCATTGATGGCATGGTAGTAATAAAAACATTCGGGGCTCCAGCCCCCTTAGCCCACCCCTAACGCCGCCCCTGCAGATTATTATCTTTATTTTTATTTTATCTTTATTAATCTTTCTCCATTCAGTGGATTTTACATTTTGGTCTGATTTTAACTTAAAACTGCAACACCTGAAAAATAGTTGTATGGGACATTAAGTTTTCTTAAAGTTAGTCCATAAAGTTTGACGTGCATCTTCCTTGTTGAACTGGCTTACTCACGACTGGAGTCCTTTAAGTCCTTTTGTTGTTTATTTTCATCACCATCACCACAACATTTAACACTTCTTTCAGTCTTCTTACATAAATACGCTTGCGTTGCAACAACTTATTTGTTGTATCTTGATGAATTGTAATTCCAGGTCACAGTTGTTTTCGATCACGGTCATAAATTTGTGTTCTGCAAAACTTCACGTCACTTTGCGCAGCTTAAAGGGACAGTGCACCCAAAAATAAAAACGCTGTCATTCTTCTTCTTAAGCGGTTTTGGTGGTTGGCAAACTAACTAGTAGGCGCTCTAGCGCCACCTGCTGCACTGGAGTGTTGAACAAAAGTCTGGCTGAGAAACTAAGATATAACAGGAGAAGAAGGGAAACAACACTATTCTATGATCTTCATATTCGTTCATATTCGTTCAAGTAGACCTGTCTCTTTCAGATATGAAATATGAAATTAACTGTTTACCTTTGACTGCTCCAAAGTAAATGTAACTTAAATTACAGCTTTCAAGGTTGAGTCAGAATATCTTTTCACCTTCACAATTTAGTGTACAATAGAATAAACGAGGTACAGTAAATTCATACAAAGCGTGTTTTTTTTTTTTTTCAAAATGATGGTCTATATTTGCACTGCACTAAAATGAATGGGTTTTATTTTCAGATGAAGGAAGTGATACACTTTATTACAAAAGTCTACATAAAGAAAAGCCCAAAGTCAAGCTCACTGTTTCAAGTGACATTAAGAAATTAAACAAACAGGAAACATGGGATTGGAAAAAGAGTTCTTCAACAAGGCCAACTGTGGAACTTGCATCAGTCAGTGCATCAGGAAGCGGCATCATAGGCATGATTGACACAATTGACAGACCAGCAGATGCCAATGCAGAAGGCACCTATGCTCGAGCTGGAGCATATGCGGAAGCTTTTGAGAACAAACCAGGAAAGAGGATTCCCAAGGCTGGAGTCTATGCAGAAGCAGGAATTGGACGAGCTAGTGCTGAGTTCAGTGTATTTAGGGTAGAAGCCAAAGGCCCAAACGCCGCAGCTAGTGCTGAAGCCACTGCAGCTAGACTCGGGGCTGGAGCAATGGCTCAGGCTGAAATTGGCAGCGCGTCAGCTAGTGCCGGTCCATTGGATGTGAAATTGGGACTCGGAATTGACACCGGTGGATATATTGGTTTGGGTGGGGTGGAAGCCAAATTCCTGGGAACTGGATTCTCAATCGGTCGAAAAACCAGTATATCTTTTTTAAATTCAGAACTGTCTTTTTCGTTCTAAAAATCTCACTTTTGACTGCTTCCCTTAGCGGATCTTCTGCATATCTACTTAGCACAGGTTTTCAAGCACTAACATGCCGAAAACCCATTAAGCATTACTAATATTTAACCCACTTAATCATTCAAAACTCTTGCTCTCTATTTGTTACCCTGGACACACAAACCCAGTCTTAAGTCTTAATTTTTTCAAAACTGATATTTATACATCATATTGAAGCTGAATAAATAAGATTTCCATTGGTCTATGGTTTGTTAGGAGGACAATATTTGGCCAAGATACACCTATTTGGAAATCTGTAATCTGAGGGTGCAAAAAAAAAAATTAAATACTGAGAAAATCAGCTTTTAAGTGGTCTAAATTAAGTTCTTAACAATGCAGATATTACTAATAAATTTAGTTTTGAAATATGTATGGATGGGAAATTTACAAAATATCTTCATTGAACATGATCGCTACTTAATATTCTAGTGATTTTTGGTATGTATTAAAATAATATATAATTTTGACCCATGCAATTTTTTTTTTTTTTTTTGCTATTGCTACAAATACACCCCAGCGACTTAAGACTGCTTTTGTGTTCCAGGGTCACATATTGAATATCTCTTTTTTTCTTATTCAATTATGTCTCTGAACAGTTATCATATTGTAAGTGATATCTGTCAACGCTTCAAATATTAAACTCACACTTGGTTGTCTAATTTGGTCTGATGAATAATATTACGTTTTGTTTCTCTCATTTCTGCTATTCTTTCATTCGAGCTGGTTTGTCAACCTCTTTATTATTATTATGAGCTATTGCTGTGTTACCTTTCGAGTGGCCTGGTTGGTATTTAATAGTGAGGTCTTTTACTCTTAATATTTCATGAATCATCTTAGCTAAACCAGCATGATTATTTTATTGACCTTTCGGTTTGGTAAAATGCTTTCTCACTTTAATTGTTTTCATTTTAGAGTCTATTAAAACCTGTTTCTACATATTTAGTGTCTGTAATTGGGATCCAAGGCAAGATTTTATCTTTAATCAATATCTCTTCTGGCTTCTGTGGTAAAAAGCTGTGTAATAAATGGCATTACTGTCCTGTATCCTTTAAATGTTAATATATCTAGTTTGAACTTGCTGCTTACTAGCGATGACTTTCTTCATGGAAGCTGTATTTCACTCTAAAACAAGAGCAGTAAATGTTAGCATCATTCAGTGATTTGTAAGAAAATGACAGCATGCATTGATTTCACAGTTTATTTCTGACTACAGAAATTTATTGTAAAATAATTCTCTTTAACACAGTATTTTTTTTACATTGTGTAATATTGTGAAATATTATTGAAAAATAAAATGTGTTAAAAAAATCTGATTTCTATGTGAATATAATGTAAAATGTAATTTATTTCTGTGATCAAAGCTGAATTTTCAGCATCATTACTCCAGTCTTCAGTGTCACAAAATCCTTTAGAAATCAATAAAATATGCTGATTTGTTGCTTGAGAAACATTTCAAGAAAAAAATTACTTTTATTCAGCAAGAAGTTGATCAAACCATGATGTTTAGAATATTACAAAAGATATCGGTTTCATATAAATGCTGTTTTTTTTTAATCCATGGTCTTGACAGAAATATGTAGCAGTTTTCAGATGTGGATGCTTTTCAACTGCAGTTAAAAAAAATCATAATAATATTTTACATATTGTCGTTAATTTTATGTTATATATTGATGCACACCTGAGCTTACACTTTGGATTTTTGGGAAAATATTAATAAAGTGGCGATTTTCGAAGTAATTAGACAATATTCATTCATGAGGAAGTGTAACAAGTGTCTATTTGTATAAAGTGTAATTTTCTCTGAAGAACACTAAGTTATCATTAGAAACTTTAGGAAAAAAAATATTCTATATCTTAAATGCCATAGATTTTCCATCAAATCTTCAGCGAGATGACGATGATGAGAACATACAACATTCAGAAACATTCAGAAAGAAAAAGAAAGCATAAAATGTCTTGAAATGCCAAAATTGGATACTACAAACACTGTTTGCAAATAATTGTTCATATGTGAATAAAAGCCTATAAATAAATCATATCAGGTAAATCAAGTTCATCATTGCTCATGTCTTTTCAGAAGACTTGGATTAAACCACTCAATACACATGGATTTATTTTTTAAATCTCTTTATTAACTTTTTGAAGCATATTACATCATTTTGAAGCATTTTTGGGTGAATACTTTCATTGGAGGGACAGAATTCTATCAGATTTCAATTCCATATAAATATTAAGACTGCACAATAAGATTGTCATGCACATCTCCTCAGTGAAGTCAGTTCCATGATTAGCAGTAAATCTCCATCACGTGCTTTCAGATGGAGCGAATAATAAACAAATTTCTGATGTTTTTCAAATTTTTTACATTAGAACCTTCTCAGTGAGCATTGGGAAGTTTTCTTCTTTGTTGACTCCTTTGTTATGTGGTGTGCCCCAAGGGTCCGTTTTAAGCCCTCTTCTTTTTTCACTTTACATGCTTCCCTTGGGTGCAATTTTTAAGAAATATAAGATTTCATACCATATATGATTTTAGGCCACTAGGACTTAGGATCTCTTTCTGCCAATGTTCAAACCTTTATAAGAATCTTGGGGTTACATTAGATTTGTTACTCAACTTTGAGAAACAAATTAGCACATTGGAAAAGGGCAGCTTTTCCAACAATAAAGGTTGTTCTGTGACACACCTTTAGAAAATTTTATTTTTAAGGGGTGTTTACATGACACATCTTTCAACTAAAAGATGAAAACCTTTTATAGCCATTCATTTACACGACAACAGTGCTTTGATACCGTTATCATCAAAAATGTGCTTTTGTGAAAACGATGACATCACGTGTTCAGCCTGTAGGTATGAGTGAGTACTTGACAAACAAAACAACAATGACAGACTACAGGACTATATGTGTGGAGGTGTGTAGTGTTTCTTTACAAAGTCACATCACAAGCTACTGGCCTGACATAATATAGGGCTAATTGTGACAACATTCCTGTCTGTATGCAAAACTTTTCCTGTTTCTAGCACATCGTTGTCACATTAACAGAGAAAAAGTGTGTAGAGAATAAATGGATGGATGGATGTTCATCGTAGCATCAAAATCCTAATTTAGTGGTAATGTTACAACTTCTCATCCCAGAAAACTGAAAGGACTGATTAAAACTGTAATTTACTGGTAATGTTCCGGAAATCTCGTAATGACACAGAGAGGCTAAACACCCACACCTTGAGTCTGGGAATCAAAGCAAATTCTGAAGTTTCAAGATGATCTGGCCCTTTCATGATTTTGCAGGAAATCCTCTTTCAAGTAAGCAAGAATGTGTGACTTCTGCAAACACACTTATAAAAATAAAGCTTTCAAAAAGATAACTGACCGGAAAGATTTAATGGATGTTGGGATAAAATTTTCACCATTGATGCAAAAAATTAATCTTAATTTTTAAATGTATTGTGTTGTATTTTTTGTTAAGGGGTCATCAAACCAGACTAGTATTTTTTGGACATGATAAGATGTCATGCTCTAGGGCTTCTGAATTAAAAAGTAACAGGACATATTATAACAAATATTACAAGTCATAGTTTACGTGTTCATCATACACCACTTCTATTTGTACATTTCTTTTAAATGACACCACAGGCTCCACATGGTATCGAAAGTGATCAAGGGGCTTGGGCTCCAATCACACCTACCGCAAGACTTCTCGTTTTTGGCTTTCACTTTCAGTTGTTGTTGTATATATAGGGGACAGGGGCACTGATTGAGGCTCAATGACACTCAACCAGCGACTAATTGAGACTGAAAATTTGTGACATAATAAAATGTCTAAAAAACTTCAATTAAGCCGTCGTGGACAAAATGAAAATGGTGAGTGCATTTTAATATAAAGCTTGTTGTTTTTCTATACATTTGTGTCTGTTTCCACAGCATTAAATCTCATTTGTTTTATTTGCAGATGAAGACTCTGATATAGCCACTATCAAACATTTCCACCATGAAGAAGACGAAAATGGTAAGCGCATTTTAATAGTTTTCCTGTATTCACTGACACTGACTTTGCATTAAACTCTACACTTTAGCGTTTTTTGTTAATTTATGTATTTAATTTTGTGTATTTATGTACTTCTTAATTTTCTCAATGTAGTTTGTTATATGTTTCTAAATATTCCCAAACACTGATTAAAATGGGTAAAATTGGGTCTTTATTTAATAAAAAATGTATAATATATTAAGTAAAAATCTAGTATTACTAACACACTATGAAGATGCAGGCAAACCTCAGACTGAATCACACCAAATACAGAAATATTCTCTCGCAAGGTTGAGTAAAACCAAATTTTTACATTTATAATGTTCAGCTCAACATGGCATACATCTACAGTATATAAAGCTTTTCGAAACATCTGTGTCTGTTTACACTGCATTAAAACACATTTGTTTCTTTTGCAGATGAAGAATCTTCTACCAAACAGAGGCAGAACCGTGACATTAATGAAGTCGCAGAGGCTACTGTAAAAAAGCCAAAAGCTCAAGATACAACATCTGAAATTGACACGACTGACACATTGGACAGACCACTAAATTCAACTGCAGACGAAAGTTATTATGTTAAAAACGAAGCTTATTTTTCAGATTTTACAAACTTTAGATTATTTGCAGAAGTTGCACAAGCTGGACGAGCTCGTGCTGAAGACAGCATATTTGAGGCAGAAACCAAAGGTTCAAGCATCTCATTTGATACTGAAGTCAGTCCGGTTGGAGCCAAAGTAATGGCTCGAGCTGAAGTCGCCAGTGCATCAGCTAGTGTCGGTCCAGTTGGTGTGAAAGTGGGACTTGGATTTGACACGGGTGCATCTGTTGGTGAGGATGGGGTGGAGGCCAAATTCCTGGGAACTGGATTCTCAATTGGTCAAAAAAACAGCATATCTGTTCTGGGTTCAGAAGCATCATGTTCAGTCATGTAGTCATAGAGGTATTAATTACCTTGGAATATTGATGTGTAACATTTTACTACTGAACCATGAAGAGAAAAAAAAAACAAAAAAAACATTAACTTTAACTTTGACCGGATTAAATGCAGAATTAGTACTGTCACTGAATACACAGAATTATACTTCAACGACACGAAAATAATGTTGTTGTTTTAGATTTTATAATTATACAAATTTTATGACTTTTGTTTTCATTTCAGAATAAATATTTGTATTTGGTTATGTATGTTTATGGTTATTGCCTTTCTCTTCAGAGCTGTCATTCCAAGCTTTTATGTTAAAATAACGTCTTCACTTTGGACTTCTGCATCAATCGTAGAATTCATCAAAATATCTTACATGCAAAGCATATCATTAAAGGAACAAATAGTTGATTGTGAGTTGATGTTTATTTTTTTCTGAACATATAAATGTGACCCTGGAGCACAAAAGCAGTCTGAAGTCACTGGGGTATATTTGAAGCAATAGACAAAAAAAATTAAATAATTCAAGCATAGCGTTAGTTCAGTCAGGCCACGTTAGTCACGCTTGCATCAGCTGACAGTCAGCTGTTCCTGACGTGTACCAATCCAGTCTTGACACCTATCACCTGCGGTCTATTTAAATTCCCATTCTTCAGTGTCTCTTCCATCGCATTGCTGCTTGCAATTAACTCCCTCCTCCAACCCCAACTCCACCAACTCAACCAGTAATCCGATCTAACTTTGTTCTTTCTTTACAGTCTCTTCATTGGAAGCAATCTCTCACATTTCGTTTACAACTCACGTAATTGTGAATTGTAAATTATATATATGCTTATAATGGTTCTGTTCTGTACCCCAGGGTGGTTTGTCTTGCTGCTCTCCCCGCTCTGTCCAAGCATGGCTCCATGGACAGGCGTGTGGAGTGTTGCCCAGAACATAACCATACCGCCAACACTAATTGTATGCAATTATAATTGTCATAAATATACTTAACGGTAGTGGTCCTGATTGAAAAACATTATATGGGTCAAAATTATCTCAGTTTTGACAAATTTACACTTAAGTTTTTGTGGACCATGGTCACATAAATATATATTCGAATGTTGAATTTAATAGACCACCACTCAATGTAAAGTTAGCTGTCCTAAACTTACAGTATTGGTAATTACCATAACTATAATTTTTTATGTTTCTGTAATGGTTAATCTACCAGTATGTACAAGCTCTTTAGTCAAAGTAGTACTTGTATTGCTGAAATATAATTATTATTATCCAGGAATTTTCAAATTTACCGTTTTACAAGAAAGGAGGAAAAACTAGTAAAGCACTGTATTATTATTATTATTATTATTATTATTATTATTATTATTTGGATGTCAATAACAACAGAGACTGTGGAAAAGTGCATAAAAACAATGCCAGCAAGAATGCTATCGAGGTTTTCTAATGTTATCTTATGTTATCGAGGTTTTCAGCTTTTTATGTGTGAATAAAACGTTTTCGTTGTTTCAGTTTGTTACCAAAAATTGACAGTAGTATTTTTAGATTCCTAAAATAGATAAAAACAAAATGGAATTTGATAAACAAGTCAATGCCTAAAAGTAAAAGTAGTAGCTTTTTACAATTGCGGATCATTGGCAGAATCTTTTTGCTTTCATGACATGGAAACTGTGATTCCTGCATAATTTCATCCAGATTTGATCATTGCAACTCATGATTGAAAAGATCCAGCATTTCTCCGGTTCTGGCATCTCTGCATTGGCTTCCTGTTGATTTTAGAAAATGCATTTGATATTTAAACAACGTGACACAGGACGGGAAAATGAGAACTGCTTTGGGCTGATAGTCACACAGCGAAAATACAATTCACAATTCTATTATCTTTTCTAAACTGGCTTCTAATTGTTTCATTATGTAATTGGCATGATACAATTTTACTTGACAGATAATAAATTGTTATATTTGATTTATTCTGTTCTCTTCTGAAATCTTACAATTCTACTTTATACTGAAGATTTTAAGTAGATAATTGTGTAGGCTACCATTTCTGCAAATCTGGGTCCAGGGCAGATCATACTTAAGTACCAATGAGGGGGCAGGGGGCTCTCCATTAGGAATCTTCTGATTTCTGTTTGTCACACTGGCTTAACAAGTTACAGTTTTCATGATTATAGAAAAAAAATAAAAAAATTTGTTATTTGCTAGCAGAGTGCGGCACTTAAAGGTATTATAATCATCCTGCGATTTCACCAAGTATAACATGTTCAAGGATCAACAAGGATGTTGATTAGAACTTCTCAGGAAATATCTGTTTTAGGCTATGTCTACATTATTAAATACATTAATAAATGTGACAAGCTTGTGCTGAATTCAGTTTATTTGGAGGCAGAAGCCAAAAGCCCAAACGCCTCAGCTGGTGTTGAAGCCAGTGTGGTTGGAGTTAGAGCAATGGCTCGAGCTGAAATTGCCAGTGCATCAGCTAAAGCTGGACCATTTGGAGTTGACACTGGTGTATATGTTGGTGTGGATGGGTTGGATGCTAAAATACTGGGAACTGGAATCTCAATTGCTCCAAAAACCAGTGTATCTCTTCTGGGTTCAGAAGTATTATGTTCAGTCATGTAATTATGCAAGTATTAATAACCTTTTAATATTTATATGCAACATTTTACTACTGAACCATGAAGACAAAAAAAAACAGATTTTTTTTAATGTATTAAATTTTAAAGCAAAATTGTTGAGTTATAAATACACAAAATTACATTGAAAGAATATTACAACATAAAGTTTTATTTTAGATTTTATATTTCTACAATTGTTGAGCTGCTTTCATTTAAGAACAAATATTTGTATTTGGTTAAATATGTGTGTTTAATTAGATTACGGCAACTCCAGTTTGGATTCCAACAACTCTGAAGATTCCAGTTGATGGAAACTTTAGATCAACATGAAACTGTCAAATATTATCCTTATATTGTAATTATTATGAACACAGGTTGCAATTTCGGTAATTTCTGCACAACATGTTTGTTGTGTATGCTTAACTGAATTTATGATGTTATCCTCATAATATTTTATATGTATATTACACACATATTACTTTGATCTGTGGCTGGTAACAGAATAATTCCCAGCTGTAACATTGAAACAAGAATTATCTCTAAAGCTGTTTAGAAGCAAGTACTATACAAATAAACTTGAATTGAATATTTATTGCTTTTGTCAATACTATCATTCCCAGTGTATTGTAACTGTTACAATTCTGCATCAGAACTTTTCCATTTATGCAATACACTGAAAAAAACTTTTTCTGTGTTCTTCTGTTCTTCACATTACGTGATTGCATAATGTGTGAAGTTGAGCTAGTGCACAACTAGCATTTGTGTTTATAAAATGTTTTTTTTTTTTTTTTTTTAGAAAATGACCAATCCTTTCGCTAGATCAGGCCATTATTTTAGTCAAATTGAGAGTCAAATTGGACTATACTGAAATTATTGAAAACATTCAAATCAGGGATGTCCGAAACGGAATCAGAAAGCATATAGTTTGTGCATTTAAGAAAATGTCTGTCAAAATATATATTACAATGTCTTGTTTTCATCAGGAACCATTTCACTTAGTTCCCTGGTGTTTCAATTTCAACGAGCCAATTTATGCATATCCTCCCTGAACCTCTGTTTACCCTGAGTTTGTGCACATTATTTTTTTGAGAGGTATCAATATTGTGATATTCAAATGATGTGGATTTAAAAACAGATGTTTCATAATAATTATTCATTTCTTATAGCTGGCAAGCATTCAGTGAAGTGACTGATGCCTGTGAGTGTGTTATGTTACATAAAGGAGGAACTACATTTGATTTTTGGGTAATTATAAAACATTGTGCAGACATTTCAAATGCTTTTTGTGTAGTTCATTATATTTCTTTTAGAGAATCAAGTTTATTTTGTGGCTTAAATAAATTATGCTATTTAGAGACTGAGATGTTTGGCTTTTATCCTGAAAAGTTCAAAATTTCTTAAGTAAAGTAGAATTAAATAGTAGCATACTAGTTCATTTTAAGGATTAAATGTTAATACATCTTGCCATAAACGCATTGCCATTGTTTTTCCATTTCTGTTTCACTTTCTCTGAAAACCCTTGAGTTAAATAAGTGACTACATCATTTTACAGGAAATCAGTTTTCACTAACTAGAATCAATAGTGTATTCTGATTAAATAAATTGGCAAGCAACACAATAGCAAACATAATTGGGTTATATAGAGGTTTCACCACAATCACCAACATTTATTAAAAGCATAATATTGACTATATACCGTATAAGCTATAGGCTATATCGAGCTTCGTCATTAGAAGTAATTAGACAATTAATTTATCAACAAGTGTGACTGTTAATATATAATGACACGATGCTTTGGAAATTACTTCCATGTATTTTATTTACTCATCCTGAGACTCTCTAAGATGTACAGTAAATGAGCTTGTTTCTTCTTTGGAACAGTATCCAGTGTAGAAAATCACTGATTGTAAGTTGTATTGCTTTTCTGGTGCTGCTTGTGATTACTGTAGTAGGCAAAACTTTAATTAATTACAATAAAAAATTTACATAACACTGGTATGTATGTCTAAATAATCCCAAATATGAGAGTGCAATCTCTGTACATGGAAGTCCTAAAAAAGGACTTAAAAAGACATAAAAGAAAAATATGTAATGTGATTTTAAAGCCAACTTGATACATGTACAATGTTCTAATGTTCATTGAAAAATTATAAATTAATATAAAGTGTGTTTTTTTCTAAATGTCTGTGTCTGTTTGCACTGCATTAGAGCTAATTTGTTTTATTTGCAGATGAAGAATCTGATATACCCACTATCAAACCCTGAAGAAGACGAGAGTAGTATGTGTATTTTACATTTAAATGACATTGAAATAACTCTACATTTTATTGTTGATTTTTAATTTGTGTTTTATTTTTAGGTAAAAAGATCTGTAGCTCTTGAGATCGTACAGAAATGCTGATGAATAGTTTCTCCTGTAGAGGTCAGAACCTTGTAATGTGCATGTCTCGTTGAACTTCTAGAGCTGAGAAGTTGTCTTCAACAAGTATATTTGATCAATAGTACACTAACCTATTTTTTATTATTTTTAATTCACTTTTGACTTTCATCAAATGTTACACTTAACAGAAAGTTTCACATACAATTATGTTACTCAGACTGACATCTTTGGTATGCATCCTGAAAAGTTAGTAACTGAAAAATTAAACTAGTTATAATTAATACTAATCCATATTAAAATACTATTAACAAGTAGATGAATAAGCACTAGTAGCCAATGAATAAGTACTAGTTCTTAATGGAACAGATAATAGTATACTAGTAGTAATTAAATAGTTTACTAGCATGAAAATATTATTACATTAAGGAATAAATGTTAAAACAGCTTGCCATAAACACATGGCATATCTTTTCCCTTTTTTGTTTCACTTTCAGTTGATGCATAGTCTGTGTAGATGGGAGTGGCAGTAATGACCAGACACAGATCCATATCGAAAGTAAACTGCATGCTGTTCTTGAGCCACTTGGAGTATATGCATGGTTTTGGTCTCTATTTAAAGGTGACACTGTTTAGGAATAAACCTCACAACCAGTGTAAGTCTTACTGGTATTAAGTAACAGAACTTTGAACACACTGAAACGGTAGACTTTTGACTTTAGTAGAGTCAAAAACTTACATACAGAACCTTTAAAGGCAGTAGCACCTAAAGAATACGAACATTTAGCCTAAATAAGTAATGGAATATAGTAGTATACAGTACTAGTTGTAATAAGTAGTTTACTAGTAGCATGAAAATATTAGGACATTAGTGTTAAAACAGCTTGCCATAAACGCATTGCAGGATTTTTCCCTTTTCTGTTTCACTTTCAGTTGATGCCTATTCTGTGTATATATCGGGGTAGCAGTAATGATTAGACACAGAAAAACCCTTTGAAAACCCTTGAGTTAGATAATTATCAGTAATATAGGCTATCAAGTCACTCAGGGGGTACCAATCCATTCCCCAACATCATTATCAATCATGAATCTGAAATAGCATCCTCCAGTTTCACATCACTTAGTCTAATGGTGCAGTAATGCTGTTTATCTCGCTGAGCCTGAATCCTCTCACTTTATTCAGAGTCCTCAGAAAAATCTGGAAACATCCTCCAGTCTAACATTGGTTACAATTAACAAGTTTTAATTCAGCACTTATGCACCTGCTGGTAGATGTTATGACTACATAACTTTACAGGCAATCATTTTTCAAATATGTGTAAAAAAGGTTCAAAAATCTACCGATGCTCCAGAGGAAAAAAAGATGCATTAAGAGCTGGGGATGAAAACTTTTGAACATGATGAAGATGTCCAAATGTTTCTTATTTTGTTGAATTTTTTTTTCCATTTAGTTCTGCCCTTCGTAAGCAACAGAAGATACTGGTTTGTTTTCCAGAACACTAATTAAGTACAATTTACCCCCCCCCCCCCAGCTTTTAATGCATCTTGTTTCCTTCTGGAGCATCAGTGAACATTTGAACCTTTTATTAATAGTTGTGTTTGAGTGCCTCAATTGTCCTCAGTGTAAAAAAATGGTTCTCGAAATCATACAGTAGTGCTGGAAAGGATTCAAATATGCAAAGATGCTGGAAAACTGAAGAATCTGCTGGGCCTTAAAGATTTATCTGAAGAACAGTTCTCAGTTTAACTGTTCAGAACAAACAAGGGACTCATACACAACCATCACAAAACAGAAAGACAGTTGTGGATCATCCAGGTAACCACACACAGTATTAAGAACCACATGCTTTCTTAACTGCTGCTTTTTCACCGCTGTCATTCTTGTTGTGTGTTTGCTTTGTTATTGAGAGGAAAGTGCGCAGCACATTTTTCCATATTCATAGAATTTCTGCCCTCACAGTATGTTGCTACAAAAACATTTCTAACTTCTTTTTAATTCCAAGCCATGAATAAAAAACAACTTTGCAGTTTGCAGTGGGTTCCCAAACCTTTGAATGGGGTTATTTTAATAATTTCAGCATTTTTTTTTTGTCTTGTGGTCTATATGCAAACATCTTTTATGTAAAATATCTTACTCAGGACAGTAATAAAAAATAACATGCATTTATTATGATCTCTCTTATTTTGTTAAACATTCACATTTTCACAGATTCTGAAAGGGGTTCCTAAACCTTCGCATGCCAGAAGATCAAGGCAAATTTGGTTTTTCATCTCATCACCCCTTTACATATTTAAAGGATTTTTTTTTTGCTATAAAGATTGTAAAAGGTTCTTCATGAAAACAAAGATGCAAATAAAGAACCTTTATTTTTTTGAGTATGTGCGCGTGTTGAATTTTTGTCAGCTTTGCATCAACAGAGTCTTAAGAGACAATCAAACTAGATTTGTATATTTCAGACACTTCAACGAACAGAATATGATGTCATTCATTGTGAGCAGGGTCTTAGGTTGTTCAAGTTAAACGCCATGCAGATCTTTATGATTTTTCTCTTTCACTTTCAGTTGATGCACTACTCTGCGTATATAAGGAGTGCCAGGACTGACCAGACACAGATCCTATAACACTCCATCAGAGACCTACTTAGACTGAAAACTTGTTGCTCCCTAAAATGACTGAAAACCGACCATTAAGCTACAATGGGCATGATGAAAGTGGTAAGTGAATTTATATTTACAGACATTAAAAACCTTTAATTAACTACAAATGAAAATTAAAAATGTTGTAAATTTATATAACACTGGTATGTATGTCTAAATAATCCCAAACACTGAGAGTGCAATCTCTGTATGTGGAATAAGTTATTGTTGACATGAAAAAAAATTAAATGTGTTTATTAAACCAACTATTCACATTTACAGTGTTCTAATGTTCATTGAAAAATGATAAATTCATATTAAGTGTGTTTTGTTTTTCTAAATGTCTTTGTCTGTTTGCCCAACATTAAAGCTCATTTGTTTTATTTGCAGATGAAGAATCTGATTTACCCACTACCAAACATTTCCACCATGAAGAAGACGAGAGTGGTACGTTTATTTAAATATCTGGTCTATATTTACTGACATTGAAATTACTCTACATTTTAGTGTTATTTGTCAATGTATGTGTTTTATTGTGTATTTATTTATTCAAATACAGAACCTACAGTTTGCAAGGTTGAGTAAAACTAACTTGTCACATGTTCTAATGTTTAATGTAAAATTGCATGAGTTTGTATAAAGCTATTTGAACTGCAATAAAGATCATTCGTTTTATTTGCAGATGAAGAATGTGATGTACTTCATGGAGAAAAGCCAAAAAAAGGAAAACAGAAGATAACATGGAAAAACAAAAAGGGTTTTACAAAAAAGCCAAGTGTGCAACTTGCGTCAGTTAATGTTGATGCGCTTGAAGTTGTAAATGTAATTGACACGTATGACAGAACAGCAAGTGCTTATGCAGAACACAAGTATGCTCGAAGTGGATCATATGCTGAAGCATTTGAGAACAAACCTGGAGAGAGGATTCCTAAGGCTGGAGTTTACGCAGAAGCAGGAGTTGCACGAGCTCGTGCTGAATACAGTGTATTTGAAGCAGAAGCCAAAGGTCCAAATGCCTCAGCTGGTGCTGGAGTCAGTGTGGTTGGAGCTGGAGCAATGGCTCGAGCTGAAATTGCCAGTGCATCAGCTAAAGCCGGTCCAATTGGTGTGAAGCTGGGACTTGGACTTGACACGGGTGCATCTGTTGGTCTGGGTGGGGTGGAATTCAAATTCCTGGGAACCGGAGTCTCACTTGGTCCAAAAACCGGTGTGTCTGTTCTGGGTTCAGAAGCATCATGTTCAGTCATGTAATCAGACAGGTATTAATTATCTGTGAACAATGAAACATTTCATTACAAAACCAAGACAAAAGCAGAAACTTTTTAAAAACTTTACCCATTTTAATGCATAATTAGTATTGTTGTTGAGCTTTAAATACGCAGATAACTTGTTCAGGAGAACACCGAAAGAGCCATTCGATCAAAGTATCATGCAAAGAAAATCATTTAATTCAAATATAGTCCCACAGAGCCAGATTTATCTCAAATATACTTTATAATCAACAGTGCAACAGTGTCATTTTAATTAATTACTTGCAGTTGAATCGCAGAGTTTGTGCAAACGTATACACATTGTGATAACATGCTTTCTAAACTGCTGCTTTTTCACCGCTGTCATTCTTGTTGTGTGTTTGCTTTGTTATTGAGCCATGAATAAAATAAACTTTTGCCGAAAGTATATCAGGGTCTTGAATCAAGTTCAGTCTTGATCTTTGGGAGCATGAGCAATAACTTGCTGCCTGCAGTTCACTTAACGGCCACCGCTAATAACAAGGATTATACATCTAGCGCTTTTAACAATATGGTAACACTGTTTATTTTAGATTTAGAAACACTTATTTAACTTATTTAAACCTACCGGACAACAAACACAGGAAAAGGTTGAACTTAAAGGAACACTCCACCGTTTTTTGAAATAGGGCTTATTCACATTATTTCCTACATTTAGATAGGTGGGCAAATGCATTTTTGTGTCAGTGCATGCATTGTTTTAGTTTGACTGGGTCGGCGTTAGCTTAGCTTAGCACAATGAATGGAATCCTTTGTTGCCAGCTAGCATGGCCTGAGTAAAAGTGATCAAAAAAATAAAAAAAACCCACCTAATTACTTCTTGTGGACTGCGTATTCACAACGAGTACGAATAGCGATCCAAATTAACACTAGGCGATTTCCTAGGCAGATATTGGCTTGGGACTATATTATGGGGAAGCACAGGCGAAGCACTGCTGCTTAGGCGAAGCACTGCTACTTCGGCGCAGAGAATCACGCAACACATGAAATCCCACGACTTCCGTCAACATACCGGCGTGAATAGTAGCTGCCTGGCTATTTTCCTTACAGTACACGAATGGCGATGAACATGGCTGATTTTGAGAGAGACGAAGAGGGTGACTTCTCAGACAGTCAAGAACCAGAACCATACCTATTTGAACCAGAGTTTACAGAAGACGAGCTGCGTGCTTTGGAAATAGAACGACAGTAGGAGACTGCGGTCAAGCCAGCCGCACTTCAGAAAAACACCGTCAAGCCAGCCGCGAGTGAAATTTATATGCGCGTGTATTAGTTGCGATCGCTCAACAGCCTGAGGACGTGAGGATGAGAGCCAACATGAACTGGTGGTGTGAATGTGGGGGAATATGCCAATCTATGCCGATGGAAATAGAGTGTCTGTGCTGTAGAGAGTGGGACATGTTTTTGCCATTAATGACCAGGCTCAACACGTCAGATCAAGATGAGCGTGCCCGAAGTTGTGTCACATCTACAGAGGATTTCACGGCGCTGATCCATTCTGCAGTACTCGATTTTTTTTTCCGGTGTGACAAAGTGAACTGGAAAAAACGCCCCACGCCGAATGGACCAAATTGACAGCTGTCAACAGAGTAAGTGATTATTTTAATCATGACGCATGTATAGATCGACCCATATTATACCTGTATTCACATAGAGTTGATGTTTTCATGTGTTGCGTGATATCTCTGCGCCGAAGTAGCAGTGCTTTCTTCTGTGCTTCCCCACAATATAGTCCCAAGTCAATATCTGCCTAGGAAATCGCCTAGTGTTAATCTGGATCGCTATTTGTACTCGTTGTGAATACGCAGGCCACAAGAAGTAATTAGGTGGGTTTTTTTTATTTTTTTGATCACTTTTACTCAGGCCATGCTAGCTGGCAACAAAGGATTCCATTCATTGTGCTAAGCTAAGCTAACGCCGACCCAGTCAAACTAAAACAATGCATGCACTGACACAAAAATGCATTTGCCCACCTATCTAAATGCAGGAAATAATGTGAATAAGCCCTATTTCAAAAAACGGTGGAGTGTTCCTTTAAATATACTGACAAACGAGGTAAATTAATGATACACAGCTGAACAGAACAAACTAATGACATTAGTAACAATGACAACCAAAGAGGAGAACAAAGAAAACAATAAACATATCTGTGTCAGAAGTATCTGGATGCTCAATGAGAGAAATAAAAAACTGACTGGATCTGAAGTGTTGTTGTTCTGGTGTTGTTGGCTCCTCAAAGAACCGTTTAGTAAGGTTCTTAAAATGACCATTTTTAGTAAAGAGAACATTTTAAAATATCAGAAGAAAAACTTATTTTGCTATAGAGAATGAAATGGAAAGGTTCTGTGGATGTTAGAGGTTCTCCATGGAACCATTTTTAACAGTTGTTCCTGTGATGTTGGGACAGCACTGTGCAATAATGCTGCACTATTGTTTAAAAAATCAGTGAAGTTCCTCCTGTTCATAGCTGTAATGAAATAAAACAAAGCTGGCACAAACCTAGAACAATATTAAGTAAGTGAAGTATTTACATTTAATGAAGTACCCAACATTTAATTAATAAGCAGACACTTTTAACAAAAAGTGACTTACAGATGAGAGCTAAAAAAGCAATCAAAACCAACAAAAGATAAATAATATATAAGTGTTGTGTCAAGTCATGGTTAGTCTGACGCAATACCCTAAATGCAAGCCATTTTGCTTATAATAAGTAGATAGAAAAGAGATAAATAGATATAGTTAGTTTTAGAGGGTCAGGTTATTTTTACCATAACAATTAAAAAGAAGACAAGTAGATAAAGAGATAGTGTTAGAGGGTTATTTGTTTTTTTTTACTAGCATGAATATATTAGTACATTAAGGAATAATTGTTAAAACAGCTTGCCATAAACACATGGCATGGCTTTCCCCTTTTCTGTTTCACTTTCAGTTGATGCATAGTCTGTGTATATAGGGAGTGGCAGTAATGATCAGACACAGATCCATACCTAAAGTAAACTTCATGCTGTTCTTGAGCCACTTGGATTACAGGTGCTGGTCATATAATTAGAATATCATCAAAAAGTTGATTTATTTTACTAATTCCATTCAAAAAGTGTAACTTGTGTATTATATTCATTCATTACACACAAACTGATATATTTCAAATGTTAATTTAAATGTTGTATTTAATTTTTTTAATTTTGATGATTATAACTGACAACTTAGGAAAATACCAAATTCAGTATCTCAGAAAATTAGAATATTGTGAAAAGGTTCATTATTGAAGACACCTGGTGCCACACTCTAATCAGCTAATTAACTCAAAACAACTGCAAAGGCCTTTAAATGCTCTCTCAGTCTAGTTCTGCAGGCTACACAATCATGGGGAAGACTGCTGACTTGACAGTTGTCCAAAAGATGACCATTGACACCTTGCACAAGGAGGACAAGACACAAAAGTTCATTGCAAAAGAGGCTGGCTGTTCACAGAGCTCTGTGTCCAAGCACATTAATGGAGAGGCGAGGGGAAGGGAAAGATGTGGTAGAAAAATTGTACAAGTAATAGGGAAAACTGCACTCTGGAGAGGATTGTTAAACAAAACCCATTCAAAAATGTGGGGGAGATTCACAAAAAGTGGACTGCCGCTGGAGTCAGTGCTTCAAGAACCACCACACACAGACGTATGCAGGACATGGGTTTCAGCTTCACATTCCTTGTGTCAAGCCACTCTTGAACAACAGAAAGCGTCAGAAGCGTCTCGCTTCAAAAATAACTGGACTGCTGCTGAGTGGTCCAAAGTTATGTTCTCTGATGAAAGTAAATTTTGAATTTCCTTTAGAAAGTCTGTTTCTAAAGTCTGGAGAAAGAGAGGAGAGACATACAATCCACTTTATACAGGTCCAGTATAAAGTTTCCACAGTCAGTGATGGTTTGGGGTGCCATGTCATCTGCTGGTGTTGGTACACTGTGTTTTCTGAGGTCATCATGCTTCCTGCTGCTGACCAAATTCATGGAGATGCAGATTTCATTTTCCAACAGGACTTGGCACCTGCACACAGTGCCAAAGCTACCAGTACCTGGTTTAATTGGCCAGCAAACTTGCCTGACCTAAAGCCCATAGAAAATCTATGGGGTATAGTGAAGAGGATGATGCGATATGCCAGACCCAAGAATGCAGAAGAGCTGAAGGCCACTATCAGAGCAACATGGGCTCTCATAACACCTGAGCAGTGCCACAGACTGATCCACTCCATGCCACGCCGCATTGCTGCAGGAATCTCTTTTGAAAGGTGACACTGTTTAGGAACAAACCTAATAATCACTGTCACGAGTCTTACTGGTGACACACTGAAAAGGGGGTGAAAAAAACATACATCTATTTATTTTTTTGTTACAGATGCCTGCAGATGAGTTGTTGTTTGTCACAAAGTTAAAGAAATTTATATCCGTCACATTTTACTACCAAACCATTAGGTCAAAACCAGAAAATGCTTTTAATTCAAAATTAGTATTGTTGTTGAGCAATACATATACAGAATTATACTTTAACAATGTAAAAACAATGTTTTATAATATTTTAGATTTATAATTTTACAATTGTTGAGGTGTTTATTTAATTTCAGAAGTAATATTTGTATTTGGTTATGCAGATGTGTTTCATTAGTTAATGCCAACTCAAGTTTTAAACCCAACAATTGCAAAGATTTCAGATGATGACTTCTTTGGATTGACATACAAAACTGTCAAATGTTATCTTTATATTTTAATTATTATAAGCTTAAGTTATAATTGCTGCATAACATGTTTGCTGTGCTTAACTGAATAGTTAACTAACCTTATAGCATGTTCTAGTATATTTTAATATTAAATAACAATAATAAAAATATAATAATAATAATATTTAAACTAACATTAGCTTTCTAATCTTTTTGTATTCTATGTTTTCTTTTAATTTACTATACAATTGAACAAAGCAAAAAAAGACCTAACAATGGCTTACTCTATTATTTTTGTATTCTATCGGTTTTCTTTTTATTGATAATATTATTTATAAAACCCTTGCTGAATGTACTGTGATAAGATAACCGAGACTTGTTATAGCACTTGTGTATCATTGATCTTTTGTTGATTTTGATTGCTTCAATCATCCTCATTTGTAAGTCCATTTGAATATAAGTGTCTACTAAATGACTATATGTGAATATATTACTGCCATATGGATATTAACTTGATCTGTATCTGATAACAATACTTCCTACAGTAATTGTAAAATTGAAACAAGAATTAATAGTATGGCTGCTTTGAAACATAATGTATTGTGAAAAGTGCTACACAAATAAACATTTATCAAATGTTTACTGATTTCCTCTTCAGTACTGTCATTCCCAGTGTAACTGTTATAATATGTTCACAGGACTTTCTGGAGACTTTTAATATCTGCATCAGTCCTCTTCTCTTCTATTTATACAATTTACACTGAAAAAAATCTGGCAACTGATTTTTAAATTATTCTTTAGCTCGGGTTAAACTAATTAATTTTATTTGGTTGGAATCGCAGCTATTTGTTTCTCTGTTTAGAGAACTAGGATACATAACTAGGATTTACACAAGCTCCAGTCTGGATCCAGAACACCTGAGAAAAGATGATGCTGACCCTCAGAGGACCTCAGATGATGCTAACCCTGAATCAACTAGCAGAACTAACAAATATTGCTACAAGTGTGACTGTATCATATAATAATTGCTGTTAATAGTGTTCATCATCTGGTTAACTATGTCTTGTATTAATGTTTCTGAAAATTTCTGTCATATGCACATAAACTGATGACCACTTATAAGCTACTACTAAATATTGTAGAAACATAATTTTCTGTAAAGTTGCTTTGCAATTATTTGTATCTTAAAAAGTGTTATACAAATAAACTTGAATTGAATTGTTTACATCATGTATAGAGACAGAGCACGTTTAGGCTGTACAAAACAATCCAACCATCTCCATTGACTGTGTATTACTGAAAGAAGTTATGTTCTCTGATGAAAGTAAATTTTGAATTTCCTTTAGAAAGTCTGTTTCTAAAGTCTGGAGAAAGAGAGGAGAGACATACAATCCACTTTATACAGGTCCAGTATAAAGTTTCCACAGTCAGTGATGGTTTGGGGTGCCATGTCATCTGCTGGTGTTGGTACACTGTGTTTTCTGAGGTCATCATGCTTCCTGCTGCTGACCAAATTCATGGAGATGCAGATTTCATTTTCCAACAGGACTTGGCACCTGCACACAGTGCCAAAGCTACCAGTACCTGGTTTAATTGGCCAGCAAACTTGCCTGACCTAAAGCCCATAGAAAATCTATGGGGTATAGTGAAGAGGATGATGCGATATGCCAGACCCAAGAATGCAGAAGAGCTGAAGGCCACTATCAGAGCAACATGGGCTCTCATAACACCTGAGCAGTGCCACAGACTGATCCACTCCATGCCACGCCGCATTGCTGCAGGAATCTCTTTTGAAAGGTGACACTGTTTAGGAACAAACCTAATAATCACTGTCACGAGTCTTACTGGTGACACACTGAAAAGGGGGTGAAAAAAACATACATCTATTTATTTTTTTGTTACAGATGCCTGCAGATGAGTTGTTGTTTGTCACAAAGTTAAAGAAATTTATATCCGTCACATTTTACTACCAAACCATTAGGTCAAAACCAGAAAATGCTTTTAATTCAAAATTAGTATTGTTGTTGAGCAATACATATACAGAATTATACTTTAACAATGTAAAAACAATGTTTTATAATATTTTAGATTTATAATTTTACAATTGTTGAGGTGTTTATTTAATTTCAGAAGTAATATTTGTATTTGGTTATGCAGATGTGTTTCATTAGTTAATGCCAACTCAAGTTTTAAACCCAACAATTGCAAAGATTTCAGATGATGACTTCTTTGGATTGACATACAAAACTGTCAAATGTTATCTTTATATTTTAATTATTATAAGCTTAAGTTATAATTGCTGCATAACATGTTTGCTGTGCTTAACTGAATAGTTAACTAACCTTATAGCATGTTCTAGTATATTTTAATATTAAATAACAATAATAAAAATATAATAATAATAATATTTAAACTAACATTAGCTTTCTAATCTTTTTGTATTCTATGTTTTCTTTTAATTTACTATACAATTGAACAAAGCAAAAAAAGACCTAACAATGGCTTACTCTATTATTTTTGTATTCTATCGGTTTTCTTTTTATTGATAATATTATTTATAAAACCCTTGCTGAATGTACTGTGATAAGATAACCGAGACTTGTTATAGCACTTGTGTATCATTGATCTTTTGTTGATTTTGATTGCTTCAATCATCCTCATTTGTAAGTCCATTTGAATATAAGTGTCTACTAAATGACTATATGTGAATATATTACTGCCATATGGATATTAACTTGATCTGTATCTGATAACAATACTTCCTACAGTAATTGTAAAATTGAAACAAGAATTAATAGTAAGGCTGCTTTGAAACATAATGTATTGTGAAAAGTGCTACACAAATAAACATTTATCAAATGTTTACTGATTTCCTCTTCAGTACTGTCATTCCCAGTGTAACTGTTATAATATGTTCACAGGACTTTCTGGAGACTTTTAATATCTGCATCAGTCCTCTTCTCTTCTATTTATACAATTTACACTGAAAAAAATCTGGCAACTGATTTTTAAATTATTCTTTAGCTCGGGTTAAACTAATTAATTTTATTTGGTTGGAATCGCAGCTATTTGTTTCTCTGTTTAGAGAACTAGGATACATAACTAGGATTTACACAAGCTCCAGTCTGGATCCAGAACACCTGAGAAAAGATGATGCTGACCCTCAGAGGACCTCAGATGATGCTAACCCTGAATCAACTAGCAGAACTAACAAATATTGCTACAAGTGTGACTGTATCATATAATAATTGCTGTTAATAGTGTTCATCATCTGGTTAACTATGTCTTGTATTAATGTTTCTGAAAATTTCTGTCATATGCACATAAACTGATGACCACTTATAAGCTACTACTAAATATTGTAGAAACATAATTTTCTGTAAAGTTGCTTTGCAATTATTTGTATCTTAAAAAGTGTTATACAAATAAACTTGAATTGAATTGTTTACATCATGTATAGAGACAGAGCACGTTTAGGCTGTACAAAACAATCCAACCATCTCCATTGACTGTGTATTACTGAAAGAAGGCTCTTTGTAATTTATGATTTATAACAAAAAAACTGAACAATGCTTAAAAGTTGTTGTGTGACAAGGTTTACAGCAAACAAGCTAAAAAACACAAGAACTAAATTTTTTGAAGCTGTCAACTGCAAAAAAGCGTTTAAGGAAATAAAAAGTAGAGCACATGTTATGACAGATAACCGTGCGCTGAGTGGATTCTACCATAAACATTTCTGATTGGCCATTGTGTTCAGGAAATCAACAGATTTGTCTGTGATTGGCTAAATAATAATAATAATTTTTAAAAAACCCCCGCTGTAAATAGAAAACCAAGAAGACCGCTCTAGAACCCAAATACACACTGGATCGGTTGCCAGATCGCAAATATGTTATCTAAATCTGTTCTTGCTTCCCTAGTGGGTCACATGTATTGCATTAATATTAAGTAAAGTAAGAGGAACTCACCCAGCCTAACAAATTCTTTTTTTGTTAGAAATTGATTTTATTTTAAGTAGCTAAAGGTAATTTTTTTCAAAAAATGTAGTTAATTATATGATTATAATTTCCAGATTAAATATTAAATATGCACATGTGTAACGAGGACTGACTCGGTTGTGGGTTTGAATCCATGTGCAGAGTTTTATTAAGCACAACAGCACAAACAGAGGCAAACGGAGAGCAGATATTGTGGTCAATAACCAGGCAAAAGGTCATAAACAATAGCGTCAGTCGAGATTGCAAACACATCCAAATCAGCAATCCAAAAGACAAGGTCAAAGGCAGGCAAAAGACATGCACTAGAAAACAATCCATGACTATGAAAAATGCATGGTAGAGACAGGGAAAACTGGCAATACTTTGCAACATGATGCACAAACAACATGGCTTATAACCAGGGGGGCAGGGTTTCATATTTTTTTGAAGCAGCCCTGGGCGCCGCCATTGGCTAGCGGACCCCCACCTGCTGTTAGCATTCCATTGACTCCCATTCATTTTGGTGTCACTTTGACAGAGAATAACTTTACATCTGAGGCGTTTAAAGACTCCATTTGTCCATTAATTATAAAAAAAAAGAAAAAAGAAAATGTATAAAAGGCTCCATTACCTTGTATCTTACGTTATGGTCCCGTAGCAACAGTTTTTGTAAAAAAAAATAGGCTAACGATTGCGTCATAACCAGCGACTCTCTGTCCCACACTAGAGAAATTACCGTATGGACAGGAGGAGAAGCTCGCAGGCAATCTTTTACTGTCGATGAGGCTATTGGGGGAACGTGGAGGCATAAAGTCAAGGGAGATAATTAATCAGAATACTTACCAAAATTTGCTCCTGTTCACTCTCGCCTTCTCTGCAAGATTCGGTGGGTGATTCAGATTTCTCTTGGAAATCAAATGGGGTTGCTGTGTCCATTTCTTTTACTGTCTTTGTTTATAACAGGTCCAAGCAGGAAGTGATGAGAGAAAAGCGGCAGTGTTCAGACGGCTCCCTCTGGCGGTTGGATGAATGAATGGCAGATACATATGTTACAGAATACCTCCCTTTATGAACACCTTCAGGTATTTTCTGAGGCCACCCCCTTGGTCTAGGTGCAGGACGACGGGTCTAGAATGTCCTTGGCAGCCACATATGATGTTTCCTCTGGACCATAGCCCTCCCAGACCACCAGGTATTGCAACCGGCCCCCATGACACCTGGAATCTAGAATCTCCTTTACCAAGTAAGCTGGAGATCCATCAATGTCAAGTGGCAGAGGAGGTTCTCTCTCCTCAGTAGTGGGTCCGGAAGCAGGGTGGATGGGGATGCCTCGTGCGGTCTGCTTTGATCCTCTGAGCTCTGATCGCCCTTCTTCTGACCCAATCATCCACCGCAGGTAGCTACTTCAGAAGGTTCCCCAGACCAAGGGAACATGGGAGGTTGATAATATAGAACACACTTGAAGGGGGTGAGTCCTGTAGATGAATGAATGAGTGAGTTCTGTGCATATTCTGCCCAAAGTAAAAAGTCACTCCAACGTTGTTGTTCCCGACTACATTAAGATCTTAGATAACGCCGCAGTTCCTGATTTAATCTCTCAACCTGTCCATTAGTCTGGGGGTGATAGCCAATGTGATAGCTCACATTAATGTCCAGTTGCTTACAGAAAGCTTGCAACACACGAGATGTAAATTGTGAACCCCATCAGAAACTATATCCTCTTGTATTCCATAAATATGGAAAACATGGTGAAACAATGCTTGTGCAGTTTCCATAGCTGTGGGTAGGCCCCTGAGCAGGATAAGATGGCATGACTTAACGAAACGATCAATAATTACCAGGATTGTGGTGTAGCCAATGGAGCTGGGAAGATCTGTAATGAAGTCCACGGCCAGGTGTGACCAGGGGCATAAAAGAATTGGTAGGGGTTCAAGAAGACCAGCTGGTAGTTCTTGTGGTGTCTTGGAGTGAGCACACACACTGCAAGACTTTACATACATAGAAACGTTATTAAAGAGATTAGGCCACCAAAAGGAGTTACGCACCATTTCTACTGTCCATTGAATGCCAGGATGCCCGGAGCTCAACGATGTATGCACCAATTGTATAATTCGTTGGAGGAGAGACCCAGGGACATAATGACAGTCAGGGAGACAATCTGTAGGTGTGAGTTCTGTTTGCCTTTCATGTTGTAGTTCTTCCATTATATCCCAGCAAACGGCTCTGGTGGATGGATGAATGAATGGCGGATACAGATGTTACTGAATGAGGAAAAAACGAAAAAGGGGTTAGGCATAAAAACAAGTGTAACATTGCTACATTGTTACATTTGTTTAATTTAAGTACAATTTTGTTTTGTTTAAAAAAAATATATATCATAACTTTTTTCCTGATTTATGGACCCACCAAAATGTCATGTCAGGCATATTTACAAAAAAAATCAATTAATGACATATCAGCCCAAATACTAATTAGATGTAATTTTACATTTTTAAAAATTATCCTAGGATTTGTCCATTTGTCAGTAATATTTTTGTACTAATTTAAAGCACAATAATATTTTATATGCTCCTGTATTCTTTTATATATTTTAATATGTACACGTCAGAATAAGCATGTTGTTTGAATCTTTACATAAATATTGTGTTACACTGAATTACAATCTAACATTATTTCAACCAAATTTTGACATTTTATTCTCTAAAAAGTTATTTGAAACCTTAAAAGTTCACTTTACTTACATTTAATGTGCTTTCTATGGACATAAAATCACTTTTGTAAATTTCTTTTCATGCAGACATCTTATAACGTCTTTGACACACATACATAAAAAAAGCAGATATAAAATCTTCCAAATAAGATGTAAAATATACAGTAGATAATATCAAAACATTTATTTGAAGGGTATTGGGTGGGGCATGGGTGGAGGATGAGTCAGTAAAAATTATGCATTGCAGGTTTTCTTGCTTTTTCTCTTTCACTTTCAGTTGATGCTAGTCTGCGTATATAAGGAGATGCAGGACTGACCAGACACAGATCCTGCATTGCTCCATCAAAGACCTACTGAGACTGAGAACTTGTGGCACCCTAAAATGTCTGAAAACCGACAATTAAGCTACAATAGGCATGATGAAAGTGGTAAGTGAATTTAAATAGATGGTCTATATTTACTGACATTAAAAAAACTTTTACAATTTTTTTACATTTACATAACACTGGTATGTATGTCTAAATAATCTGAAATACTAAGAGTGCAATCTCTGTATATGGAATAAGTAATGTTTGACATATTTAAAATATATATAAAATGAGTTTTTAAAACCAACGTGTTACATTTACAATGTTGTAATGTTCAGTGACAAATAATAAATTCATATAAAGTGTTTTTTTTTCTAAATTTCTGTCTGTTTGCACAGCATTAGAGCTAATTTGTTTTATTTGCAGATGACGAAGCTGATATACCTTCTATCAAACAATTCCACCGTGAAGAAGATGAGAGGGGTAAGTGTATTGTAATAGTTGGTCTGTATTCACTGAAACTGACTTTGCATAAACTCTAAATTTTAGCATTTTTTTGTTAATTTCATTTTGTGTATTTATTTACTTCTTACTTTTCTCAATGCAGTTTGTGATATGTTTCTAAATATTCCCAAAAAATAAATGTTATATATTAAGTAAAAAATATAGTATTACTGACACACTATGAAGATGCAGGCAAACCTCAGACTGAATCACACCAAATACAGAAATATTATCTCGCAAGGTTGAGTAAAACCAAATTTTTACATTTACAATATTTAGTTCAAAATGGCATACATTTATATAAAGCTTTTCTAAACATCTGTGTCTGTTTACACTGCATTAAAACACATCTGTTTCTTTTGCAGATGAAGAATCTTCTACCAAACAGACGCAGAACCGTGACATTAATGAAGTCGCAGAGGCTACTGTAAAAAAGCCAAAAGCTCAAGATATGATATCTAGAATTAACACGACTGACAGATTGAACAGACAACAAAATACCATTCAGGTTGGCAATTATTATGTTAAAAATGAATCTTATTTTTCAGATTTGACAGACTTTAGATTATTTGCAGAAGTTGCACAAGCAGGACGAGCTCGTGCTGAATACAGCATATTTGAGGCAGAAACCAAAGGTCCAAGCGCCTCAGCTGGTGCTGGAGTCAGTCCGGTTAAAGTCGAAGCAATGGCTCGAGCTGAAGTTGCCAGTGCATCAGCTAGTGTCGGTCCAGTTGGTGTGAAAGTGGGACTTGGATTTGACACGGGTGCATCTGTTGGTGAGGATGGGGTGGAGGCCAAAATCCTGGGAACTGGATTCTCAATTGGTCAAAAAAACAGCATATCTGTTCTGGGTTCAGAAGCATCATGTTCAGTCATGTAGTCATAGAGGTATTAATTACCTTGGAATATTGATGTGTAACTTTTTACTACTGAACCATGAAGAAAAAAAAAAAAAATTTTAACCAGTTATAAAGCATAATTAGTACCGTCATTGAGTTATAATACACAGAATTATACTTTAACAAAACAAAAATAATGTTGTTTTCAGATTTTATAATTCTACAAATGTCACGACTTTTGTTTTCATTTCAGAATAAATATTTGTATTTGATTATGTATGTTTATGGTTATTGCTTTTCTCTTCAGAGCTGTCATTCCAAGCTTTTATGTTAAAATAATGTCTTCACTTTGGACTTCTGCATCAATCGTAGAAGTCACCAAAATATCTTACATGCAAAGCATATCATTAAAGGAACAGTGTACCAAAAAAAAATTATTTTCATGACATGAAAACTGATTCGTGCTTTTGTTTCATCTAGATTGGATTATTGCAACTCATTATATTTGGGGCTGTCTAAAAACCTGCTCTCGGGTTGCAACTGGTACAAAATTCTGCAGCTAGACTGTTGATGGGCACAAGGAAATAATCCAGTATTTCTCCGGTGCTGGCGTCTTTGCATTGGCTTCCTGTTGATTTTAGGAAATCAATCAATCAATCACCTTTATTTATATAGTGCTTTAAACAAAATACATTGCGTCAAAGCACTGAACAACATTAATTTGGAAAACAGTGTCTCAATAATGCAAAATGATAGTTAAAGGCAGTTCATCATTGAATTCAGTTATGTCATCTCTGTTCAGTTGAAATAGAGTCTGTTTTTATTTGCAATCAAGTCAATGATATCACTGTAGATGAAGTAACCCCAACTAAGCAAGCCAGAGGCGACAGCGGCAAGGAACCGAAACTCCATCGGTGACAGAATGGAGAAAAAAACCTTGGGAGAAACCAGGCTCAGTTGGGGGGTCAGTTCTCATCTGACCAGACGAAACCAGAAGTTCAATTCCAGGCTGCAGCAAAGTCAGATTGTGCAGAAGAATCATCTGTTTCCTGTGGTCTTGTACTGGTGATCGTCTGAGAAAAGGTCTTTACAGGGGATCTGTATCTGGGGCTCTAGTTGTCCTGGTCTCCGCTGTCTTTCAGGGCAGTAGAGGTCCTTTCTAGGTGCTGATCCACCATCTGGTCTGGATACATACTGGATCTGGGTGACTGCAGTGACCCTCTGATCTGGACACAGACTGGATCTGGTGGCTACGGTGACCTCGGAACAAGAGAGAAACAGACAAATATTAGCGTAGATGCCATTCTTCTAATGATGTAGAAAGTACGGTGTTATGTGAAGTGTTCCGGTTCCAGTTTACCTAATTAATGCAGCCTAAAAATCCTTTAACGGATTTGGATATTAAAAGCATATTAGTATGTTATGTGTATGCCAGGTTAAAGAGATGGGTTTTTAATCTAGATTTAACCTGCAAGAGTGTGTCTGCCTCCCGAACAATGTTAGGTAGGTTATTCCAGAGTTTAGGCGCCAAATAGGAAAAGGATCTGCCGCCCGCAGTTGATTTTGATATTCTAGGTATTATCAAATTGCCTGAGTTTTGAGATCGTAGCGGACGTAGAGGAGTATAATGTAAAAGGAGCTCATTCAAATACTGAGGTGCTAAACCATTCAGGGCTTTATAAGTAATAAGCAATATTTTAAAATCTATACGATGTTTGATAGGGAGCCAGTGCAGTGTGGACAGGACCGGGCTAATATGGTCATACTTCCTGGTTCTAGTAAGAACTCTTGCTGCTGCATTTTGGACTAGCTGTAGTCTGTTTACTAAGCGTGCAGAACAACCACCCAATAAAGCATTACAATAATCTAGCCTTGAAGTCATAAATGCATGGATTAACATTTCTGCATTTGACATTGAGAGCATAGGTCGTAATTTAGATATATTTTTGAGATGGAAAAATGCAGTTTTACAAATGCTAGAAACGTGGCTTTCTAAGGAAAGATTGCGATTAAGTAGCACACCTAGGTTCCTAACTGATGACGAAGAATTGACAGAGCAACCATCAAGTCTTAGACAGTGTTCTAGGTTATTACAAGCAGAGTTTTTAGGTCCTATGATTAACACCTCTGTTTTTTCTGAATTTAGCAGTAAGAAATTACTCGTCATCCATTTTTTTATATCGACTATGCATTCCATTAGTTTTTCAAATTGGTGTGTTTCACCGGGCTGCGAAGAAATATAGAGCTGAGTATCATCAGCATAACAGTGAAAGCTAACACCATGTTTCCTGATGATATCTCCCCAAGAGTAACATATAAAGCGTGAAGAGTAGCGGCCCTAGTACTGAGCCTTGAGGTACTCCATACTGCACTTGTTATCGATATGATACATCTTCATTCACTGCTACGAACTGATGGCGGTCATATAAGTACGATTTAAACCATGCTAATGCACTTCCACTGATGCCAACAAAGTGTCAAACGCAGCACTAAGATCCAATAAAACTAATAGAGAGATACAACCACGATCAGATGATAAGAGCAGATCATTTGTAACTCTAAGGAGAGCAGTTTCAGTACTATGATAAGGTCTAAATCCTGACTGGAAATCCTCACATATACCATTTTTCTCTAAGATGAAAATGCATTTGATATTTAAACAAAGCGACGGAGGATGGAAAAATTAGAACTGTGTTGGGCTGAAACTAGCTAAAACACTTGCACCGTTCCTTGCGCAGCATTGCACCGGGTGTATGATAGGGCCCATTGTGTTACTACTAGTCCTCTGAGAACATCTCAGAGTTTTTGCTTTTACATGTTTGAAAGGAGTGAAATTATTTCCTGATTAAATTAATTCCATGTGAAGCCAATAAACTCAGGAACTCACACAAAACAGATGCCATGCAGCATGCAAAACCATAAAACAATAAAACCGATCTGGAGAAGAGATCTTTAAGGACAGTAAACAACACCTCATTCTCAATCTCAATCTCATTGTTCATTTATGACCCTCTTCTTCCCTCAGCTGATTTTTACAGCTGATTTGAAAACGTCTTTGTTTCTGTTCTGAGTATATAAGGGAAGTGACAAAACAATACTTTGGGAACCTGTAGTCAGAAAAACCCTCATGCAGTGTGTGAGAGTCTCTGGAACATCCTTGTTGATCCTGGAACAACATTCCAATCAACCAATCAGAATTGATATATAACTTTTCAGGAAATATCTGTTTTAGGTTTACAATCAGGGTTAGGTGCTTCTACACCCTTGTTAATCGCATATAATTTCAAACTGATTTTAGGAATTAATTATAGGTAAAGTTAGGTTTAGGGGTAGGGTTTGGGTTAAGTCTAAATTCTTAGACAATAATGTTGATACAGGATCATCAAAAGATACTGGTCCAGAAACATGTTTTACTTGGCAAAATCAAGGCGACCCTTCAGTTTATAAGGCTCTTAATGATTTAACCATGCCATCTCTGAATGTCTTAAGGTCAGGTTTTTTTTAATCACTCATCATTAGAACCCATTTACACATGGCTTTCAATTCTGACTTGTTTATTACAATTGTAATAAACAAGTGTAATAAACAATTATAATTGTTATAATAAGGCTAACCTATTATAATTTTTTTTTATTAATGTAAACTGATTTTTACAGCTGATTTGAAAACGTCTTTGTTTCTGTTCTGAGTATATAAGGGAAGTGACAAAACAATACTTTGGGAACCTGTAGTCAGAAAAACCCTCATGCAGTGTGTCAGCTAGTTCGATTCTGACTTGTACTTGCTCTAATGAAAATGCCATAATATAGTTCTTAAAAGAATAATAATTATAATTATAATTATAATTGTTATAATAAGGCTAACCTATTATAATTTTTTATTAATCTGTACATCATTTGTTTTGAATAACAAAAGCCTGAACATTTACATGCCACAGTTGATAAATCTACAGGGAAAAATCTATTCCCTTAACAAGTGGTCGACCGATATATCACCAATGCCGATATATCGGCCGATATTTGCCATTTTTCAAATACTGGCATCGGCTGATAAGTTTAAGCTGAGAATGCAGCACCTGAGCACACACACTCTCTCTCTTGAATGGTTAAACAAAGGAATTAATGTAAACAGAAAGTATTATAACGACTGCTTATATATTATTAGTAATAGAAAGGCAAACATTATAATACTTTCTTGTTTGCCATCAGCATTAGGCAAATATGAATTAATATGATTTAAACAAATCTTTGAATGACTAATTAACATTTAATTTCACAAATCTTGCAAACCTATTCGAATCCAGCTGTGAGATCTTCTGAAGTGTTAATTTTTATCCAGCATGATCGTGTATTCACTGTGTGACGGTCGGTCCATGTGAATTTAATGCTTTAAACTTTAAACTCGTGATGCATTTGCCCAATGTCATGTCATTTTACTGTGTGCTGTAAAATGATTATTATCCTTGCTTTATTTGAAAATATGATTCCCAATGCACACAAACTTCCCAGAATACGGAGTTCCCTGTTGGTTATAGTGTTTACTTCCTTTTTAATTATATTTTTATTAAATATTTTTTGTGAAAATACTTTGTCATCTAAAGTATGTTTATTTTACACATTTATAAATTTTTTAATATTTGTCAAATTATTTTACATTTCTTAAAGGGGGGGTGAAATGCTATTTCATGCATACTGAGTTTTTTACACTGTTAAAGAGTTGGATTCCCATGCTAAACATGGACAAAGTTTCAAAAATTAAGTTGTACGTTTGAAGGAGTATTTCTGTTGTAAAAATACTCCTTCCGGTTTGTCACAAGTTTCGGAAAGTTTTTTTGGAGTATGGCTCTGTGTGACGTTAGATGGAGCGGAATTTCCTTATATGGGTCCTGAGACACTTCTGCCGGAAGAGCGCGCGCTCCCGTATAGCAGAGCACTGAGAGCACAACAGACTTCACTGATCAGAGCGAGAGCGTCGCCAAATATCACAAAAGAAGTGTGTTTTTGGTTGCCAGGGCAAGACAACCCTGCACAGATTACCAAAAGAGAAACAGCATTAAGGGACCAGTGGATGGAGTTTATTTTTACAGAGCATCTACGGAGTTGTGCAAGTGTTTGTGTTTGTTCCCTGCATTTGGAAGATGCTTGTTTTACAAACAAGGCCCAGTTTGACGAAGGATTTGCGTATCGTTTATTTCTTAAGGATGATGCAATCCCAACGAAAAAGGGTCACGATCATGTGAACCGCAGGCGGTGAGCAAAACTGCTTCAAATATCTCTGTGTTGTTAACTTAGCTATCAGCGCGTAAGCACATCAAGTAAACAACATGCGATGTTGTCATCAAACTGCACTTTCCACATGTACAGCTTAAAAAAAAAAAAAAAGACGACAAAGTGGAACTTAGTCATTTTCCAAAACCACTAAGCAAATATATACAGTTCCAGTACATACCACAGAGACTGATTGCTGATGCTGCTCTTGTTCATTTTCAGCCTCTGGATCTGATTCTGGATCATAAATAAACGGCTGAATCTGACTGTTAGCCATGGTTTGTTTTGGATGATGGTTTTTGTCTCACGGTAATGTCACAGCTCCACATGCTCTCAACGCAAAAGCCTACTGGGGCTCGTGATTCTTTAGCTCCGCCCACACGTCACGCCTCCAGCCGGTCGTGTTTTTCCGGGAAAAATCGGTACAGACTATCTTTCTCTTATGAATATAATAAAACTAAAGACTTTTTGGAGTTATGAAGGATGCAGTACTACTCTATAGGTACTCAAGATTAACAGGATATTGAGTGAAAACAAGTATTACACCCCCCCTTTAAAAATGTCACATCTAAAGATTTTAGTCCCTTCTCTGTTATTTCTTTCTATATGCATATTTTAGTGCACAAAACCCTGCACTGTTAGTATATATTTACAGTGTAAACCGTAAGAAATCTTACACATTTCAAATACAGGAAACTTCACGGATAACTCACAATCAATGCATATAAATCTTAGTTTTATTAAGTCATATCTCCTACATTAGAGTACTATAAAACAGTACAAAGTTTATATAATGTAGAAATCACATCTAATATTCTAAAACAACAATTAAAAAAACTGTACAAAACCTGGATAAACAAAGTACACAAATAAAACTCATGAAGTTAACAACATGACACATCTCATTTTTTTAGTTTGTGCTTCCCTTTGTCATAAAAAACATTACCCCTACTCTAATCTCTTTATGATGCGGTCCTTTTAAAACTTATTAAGCCCTAAAATCATTAAAAAGCTGTCGATATGCTTTTAAAATCGAACGTAAACTCTGAACAACCCCAAGCACGCTAATGCAATAAATAAAAGTGAAATTAAAATGTTAAAATGACTCACATTCAGCACAACCCACTCATGTCTACAGCTTCATGGCACTTTTAAGGCAAGAAGGTCTGGATTTTGTAGTAACACACAGCTGTAACACCACAGACACGGATGCATGCTAAATACACAACCACTTTGGTTAAAAAGCGCCTTGACGAAACACGTGCCTGCAGTTTTCAGACACCTCAGTGTTCAATCCCTTCCAATCTGTGAAAGGTTTTCCCTGATGAGGGATTTTGAAGACTTGTCTAAGTCAGTGGTGAGTACAGGAATTAAAGTGGCGATGCAGTTACAGCTGAAGGCCACTAGGTGGAGGCAGCGGCTCTGAGTCCTTCGCTCTGATGGATGATGTGATGGAGCTCTGCTTTGCATATTGTGGAAGCTGCGCAGTGCAGAGAGCTGACAGCAGGGGGCTCCTCATCACCTAAAAAACACACGGTCAAAAAAAAACTATTCGCAAAGTATAATCTAATAAAAGTAATTAGTTATCATTTAAGTGATACAGTTTAAATGTAATCAAATGTATCAATAAAGAAATATATTACTATTGCATTCATAAATATGATTTAATAATAATTATTATTTTTTACCACTGTTATTGTTACTGTCAATAAATAAATAAAAATAACTAAAATTAATTAATCAATAAAGAAATAAATTACTATTGAAATAATAGTACAGTACTTTAAAATAAAAAATGAATGTTAAATAATATTGATAATAGTTAACAGTCAGTTAAACTTTACAGTAAGTTGATGTAACTATTAAAAATACTACAATAGCAATCGTAAGAACATACTGTAAAAAAGGTATTTATTATCTATTTCAAAATCATATTTAAATTGTATTATTTAAATTATAAAATGTAACCAATTAATTAAAAAAATATTTACTATTGCAATCATACTACTGTATTGTCAAATAAATAAAAAATATATATTATTATAATTATATATATATATATATTTTTTTTTCAATTTTACATAGTCATTTAATTTATAATAAAAATTATGAATATAAATATATATGTGATATATGTAATAAAAATATACAATATTACTGCTGTACTGTTCAATAAAATTATATTATAATCATTATTATATTCAAAATATGTTTATTTTATAGTTATTTAAATTAATCTAAATTTAGAATGCAATAGTACTACTGAACTGCAAAATAAGATAAAACATTATTTCACAGATTAACAGTAAAATTACAATACTAATATACACTACTAAATATGGATGTCTTCATTGGAAAGATGGTTGACATTGCACTTTCAAATGCAAAATATTGCAAATAAAAAGGCCATATAAATTAAAAAAAAAAAAAACACAACCCTATGTGAAGCTCAATGAACTACTTAGATGTCAGAATATATTTAAATTGCATATATTAAAAAATGTGCATATATATATATATATATATATATATATATATATATATATATATATATGTGTGTGTGTGTGTGACCCTGGAGCACAGAAGCAGTCTCTGGGGTATTTTTGTAGCAGTAGCCAAAAATATATTGTATGGGTCAAAATTATTGATTAAAATTTTATGCAAAAAATCATTAGGATATTAAGTAACGATCATGTTCCATGAAGAGATTTAGTAAATTTCCTACCATAAATATATCCAAACTTAGTATTTAAGTAATATGCATTGCTTAGAATTCATCTGGACAACTTTAAAGATGATTTTCTCAATATTTGGATTTTTTTTCCATGGTCACATATACATATATACAACTAAATAACATATTTATATCTGCTAAATGTGTTATATTCCTACCAAGTCCTGAGGAGGAGGACACGCTGTCGGCCAGAGACGAGTTGTCGGGGTCCGGCGAGAGTCCGTCCATCAGTGGGATGGAGAGCTCGGAGGACGGGACGGACGAGTCGTAGATCCCCGAGTCTCTGGGCATCTCCACCGGACTGACCGATCCGTCGGGACGAGACGAGCCCGCGTCCTGATGAGACGAACCCTCCCCGAGATCCTCCTGAGACAGACTCAGAGACAGCGTCAGGACGTTGCTCCTCACGGGACACTCGCTCTCCGACGGGTGTTTGAGCTTCACCTCGTTCAGGACGAGCCCCGAGTCCAGCTTCTCTGGAGGAGGGAGGCGTTTATTCGGGAGCGGAGGCGGCATGAGCTGCTTCTGGAACCAGTCGGGCTCCTGCTCCGCGAGCTGGTGCATGTTACAGATGGCCACGTACAGCGAGCGGCCCGATTTACTGCGGAAGTAGTTGCGTTTGCTGACGTTGGGCGGCTGTGGCTCGCGGTCGGTCAGACTGAGCTGGCGAGAGTGGAGCCGGGCGAACAGAAGAGGAAGCTGGTCCATCAGTTTGTATTTAGGCGCCAGGCTGAGACAAGTCGGTATGTCGCTCTCGTGAGAGTAATCGAAGTACACCGACATGAAGCGTGAGAGGTCCGAGGACTTCTGATGCTCCTCTCTGAGTTTTTCTGAGATCATCGCTGTGGCCACGATGAACAGGTCTCTGTTTCCGGCGGAGGAGTCGGATGCGGTCGGTTCTCGGTTGTTCTCCTTCGACGTGGCTTTGCCTTTACGGTGGCGTTTCTCCACGAAATACTTCAGGCCTTTGGAGCAGACGGTGATGATGAAGTGAGCCTCGTCGATACGCCGGCTCAGCCACGACATCTGACCCTCCTTACAGATCTCCAGGTGCTCCCAGAGATCCAGCGCCACCTGAGCGTTCACACACACACACACACACACACACACAGAGACACACACACGCACGCACACACACACGCACGCACACACACACACACACACACAGAGACACACACACACAGAGACACACATTAGGCACATTTGAAACTATTTTACTGTATAAAAAAATTATGATATTATTAGCATTCTAAATATTTTATAAAAATATTTAAAAACTAATCAATAATATATATATATATATATATATATATATATATATACATATATATATATATATATATATATATATATATATATATAGTAGTGTAAAAAAAAGAGTATTTAATAATAATAAATACAAATATTTAATTGTACTGTTATTTAAAATAAATAAATAAACGATTCAATAAATAAATGTTACTTTAATAATACTATTGTACTGTATTTACTAATAATAATAACATATTTAATTAAATTATATTACTTTATATAGATAATACAAATTATTATTATTATTACTCAAAATATTTTATTTTGTTCATTATTTAAACAAAAATAAATCAAGAAACATACAACTGCAATAATACTGTGATAATAATACAACACTGTCCAACAGAAAACAAATATTTAGTAACATTGATATCATAATTTTAATTTGACAAAACAACAGTAAAATTACGATAATACTATTTATGAATGTCTTGATTTCTTAGCTTTTAAAACATTTTTCTTTTATTTTGGTGGAAAATCTCTGAGAGACTTTAAAGCTTGTGAGTTAATAAATAAACAATAGTTCATTGAATTTTTGGTAATTGAATTTGTTAATTGAATAAGCTAATTCACTGTGCATTAAACTAATGTTAAATAATAAATATATATTTCTTTTTTTATGCAATAGTAAATGTTGAAATTTACAACTAATATTACTGAAGATTGTAGAAGTATTCATTATTGTTGTTATTGTTAGCTATAACTTGGAATAATTTGGGTGATCAAACAGTCTTCTGCCACTAGAGGTCGTCAACGGCAAACATTTCAAACCGGTCAAACTGAAATACAAGTCTCTTCTGCTCACCAAAGTTGCATTTGTATGATCAAAAATACAGTAAAATGTTGAACTATTATTACAATTGAAAATAACTGTTTTCTATTTTAATATATATTTAAGCATCATTACTCCAGTCGTCAGTGTCACATGATCTTCAGAAATCATTCTGATTTGCTGATGGAAACTGATACATTTTATGTTTCAGGATTCTTTGATGAACGGAATGTTCAGGGGAACAGCTTTTATTTGTTTTGTAACATTCTAAATGTCTTCACGGTCACTTCTGATCAACTGAATGCATCCTTGCTGAAAGTTCTGAACCGAGCCTGACCTCACAGCCGCAGAAGTCCTGCAGGAAGAAGGCGAAGCTCTGGATGACGGCCAGGTGTTTGGGACAGTCTCTGCTGGAGTAACAGAGGAAGATCTTGGGTCTGGGCCAGGGTCTGTCTGAGCTCAGCGCTGTGGTCTGAGATGAAGACTCGGAGCTCTCCTCGTCCAGGTGGGAGTAGATGTTCTCTGCAGAAGAATTCAGATCAGAGACGGGAATCCAACCAGGATCAAATCAGATTTGTAGCGAGTTGAAAAAAAGCACATTTATTGTTTCCATATGATGAGAGCTCCTTTTAGAGCATTGGAAGAACTGAAAGTAAAGCCTAATTTGTCCATGTTAGAGCAACAGATGTTTTTGTCTTACATCACCCCCCAAATCCACCTTCTCAAAAATATACCATGATAACCATATTTTAGCATAGAATACCAGTTATTGAAAAAAATCCCATAAACTTGGAGGCTTAACGCATCTAGAGCAGGATTATTTTAACATTATATTGTATTGTAAAATATTTCCATTTCTTGAAATGTAACGGTAAGGTTCAAACCATTAAAAAATACTAGTCATTATTTTACATAAAATAAACCACTGAAAATAACATTCATTTTTTATTTCAGCAGGTCACTAAAACCATAAAAAATTATTTTTGTTACTTCAAATAAAATGAAAATGTGTTTCAGCTAGTTTTTCATTCATTTAAATAAAAGTTAACTGAAATAAAACAAGTTTTTTATTTTAATTTATTGTGTACCTTGAAATAAAGTAAAAAAGTAAACTAAAACTAAACTACAAAAAAATAAATAAATTTTTATTTCAGCTAGTTGACTAATGCTAAATCCGTAAAAAAAAATAATTTACTGAAATAAAATAAAATACAAAACTTATTATATTATTTCTTATTATTATTATTATTATTATTATATCTTAAACTTATTATATTTCAGCTAGCTGACTAAATGTAAAACCACAAAAACATTTTCATTAATTTAAATAAAATAAACAATACCTGAAATAAAATTGTAAGATGTATTTAAAATTTTTACCCTTTTTTATTTCAGCTAGTTGAATAAAATGAATACCTTTTAAAATGTGCAACTTGAAATAAAATAAATGTTAACTGATATATTAAAGTTAACAAACTTTAAAAAACGTAAACATTTTATTTCAGCTATTTGCCAAAGCAACATTTCTCATCTTCATTTACTTTACTTAAATAACTTAATAAAAACTGAAATATAAAATTAATAAAAACGACGTAAACAAAAATAAAAATAATTTCAAAATATAAATGAAAACTAAAACTATAATTACAATACAATTTATTTATTTCATCTTCTCAATTACTATTACCAGTAGTTTTTATTATTTAATATATTTATTATTATAATATTATCATTATTATAATATAAATTATTATTATTATTAATTATAATAAGAATCATCATCAGAATAATTCCAAAAAATGATATAAATACATATTTAAAAAATTGCATTGGTAATAATTATTTACATTATTATTAGTAAATAATAATTAATAAGTACTACTACTAATAATAATAGTAATAATAAAAATTTAAATATAAATATTAGAATGATTATATTAGTTATTATTATTAGAATATACATTTTAGATTTTAAATTATATTTTGGAAACCAAGGTGTTCTATGAGGTTTTAAGAGGAAAATCTTCACAAAACATTGGAAACTGAGCATCATTTGCTTCTGTAGGATGCCTTACACATGAACACTAAGTTAAAACGAGCAGAGCTGCAGCAGAATGGCGTGAGCGCAAACGCTGAGACTCCATCGCGCATTAATCCTCATAAATGCCGTCAGATTACAGAGATCGTCTTACAGAAACCCGAGCCTCACTAATGCCGGACACACACCTTGCTGTTTCTTGCGACACATGACGGTGAAGAGAGTGGCGAAGGCTGACATGATGACCAGCGGGACGGTGATGGCCATGGCACGGATCGGTCCGGCCCACGGAGAATGCACTGAAACAAACACAAACGACATCTGATCAGTGCCAAAACAGACGCTAAACATTCGAAAGATATACTACGAGCGAGTCTCTTACCTTGGCTCACGTGGTACTGCGTCTGTCTCCTGGTCATGTTGTTGTCATCGCGAAGCTGCAGGAATCACAAAGCAGATTAGCTGTTAAATTGTTCCATGAAACTCAATTAACTGCGCGTGAAATGAATTACGCTCAAACCTCAATTGCGTAAGTTCCTGGAGTGACGTCTTTTAAAACACATGTAGTTTTGGGACAATTTTGCTCCTGCAAGAAAAACCGAGACATTGTTACAAATGTGCAATGCATTTTATTTTTTAAAATGACATGCAATGATAAAATAAGATCTGGGTCATTCAATAAACCAAGAGCTTCTTGGGGCTTTCATTAACAAATCTTGAAACAACTTTAAAGGAATAGTTCATCCAAAATTATGAACACTTCCTCACCAGATCATCCGAGATGAAGACGAATTTGTTTCTTCATCACATTTGGAGATTTGTAGCATTGCATCACATGCTCTGCAGTGAATGGGTGCCGTCATAACGAGAGTCTGAACAGCTGATAAAACATCACAGTAATTCACAGCACTCCAGTCCATCAGTTAATGTCTTGAGAAGGCATTTTTAACATCATACTGTTACTTTCAGCTAAAATAAAACAGTTCCTCCAGTGAAAAAGTGCATCTTCTGTTGTCTCTCACATCAAAACCAAGCCACATATTTGTTTAGGCTTGTAAACTGTGCTTGTGATCCATGCAGATTTCTCTCCTGATTCAGACCAGAGCACATTATTATGGATTATGAACTTACATTTTAGCTTGAAGCAACCTTAATGATGGATTTTTTTCTTACAATCATGCAGCTTTTGTCTTCTCAAGACATTAACTGATGGACTGGAGTGTTGTGGATTATTGTGATGTATTTATCAGCTGTTTGGACTCCCATTCTGACGGCACCCATTCACTGCAGAACAAGTGATGCAATGCTACATTTCTCCAAATCTGATGAAGAAACAAACTCATCCTAATCTCGTATAGACTGAAGCAATAAGCTCTGTGAAGCTGTGGTTTCCAGTAAATTTAGAACAACTAACAATGCCGCTTTGTTGTTATAAATTCACTGTAAACCACGGCTTCACAGAGCTTATTGCTTCAGTCTATACGAGATTAGGATGAGTTTTTATAAAACGGTTATTCCACGGTTATTATTAGTAAGGTTTCACAGAATAAAACGGAGCAAATAAAGTGTAATGATATTAATTCAAACAATATTCCTCCACCAAACAATGTAGCTCCTCAGAAACAGTTGTGGTTCCAAAAAAAGTGGTTGCCGAGCAACACACAAACGTAAACAAAGGTGTATGTTACTTTGTAGCATATTTTACAACAGCTTCAGACTTGGCTCAGCCAATCAGAATCAAGGAGCGGAACTATCAGTTTTATAATAAGGTTCCTATTGCACTCAGTTCGAAGCCTGTGGTGGGAAAGTGAAACGATATCAATGATCTCACAGAGATCCATAGAGCGTCTGAACTCTGGAATCCCCCGTTGGTGGCGTCGCTCACCTCAAATTTCACCTCTTTCTATTACTGCTACAAACAATGGCACCCGGCCCGGCCACAGATATGACCACTGTGCTCTTCTCAAAAAGCCAGGACAATGCTTTACACCCTCTGATAGGAAGAAGATGTGAATAACACGCTTCAAAAGAACCAGGTCGTGTTCCAAAATGACACAAATATGAAACACCTCATGCTGGTGTTGAAATAATAAAACCTCTAAGTGAAATCAATCCCCACATCGTGATTCCAAGAGAATAAAGACTTTGCTTCAGCCAAAGCCTTTCAGAGATAACTCACGAAACACCATAAAAGTGCACATTTAATCATGGAGGGAAATGTATCTTTCCGTTGTTAATTAGCAATTTAGTGTGTCAGTTATTTATTTATTTTTAAATAAAATTAATGATGAACTTTCAATACTTATTTTCTCAAATACTATTATAAGTAGTATTTATTATTATATATAATATAATAGCTATGCTAATTATAACAACTATTATGAAACTAATACATTATTAATACATATTTAATTCACTGCATCAATAATAATTATTGACATTATTATTAATAAATATGAATTAATAACTACTATTTATTATAATAACAGTAATAACAATTTAAGCAAAATTTTATAAATCAAAATAAATTTTTTGAAATTTTGCAAAATATCAATAATTATTGAAAATGATTACATAAAATATTATTATTATTATTATTATTAGAATATTCATTTTTATAATTATTATACAATTTATTTGTAATTTGATCTTCTCAGTTACTATTACCAGTAGTATTTATTATTTAATGTATTTATTATTAATTATAATATTATCATTATTATAATATTTATTATTATTAATTGTAATAATAATAATCATCAGAACAAATCTAAAAATATATAATGAATACACATTAAAAATTATTGCATTGATAATAAGTATTTACATTATTATTAATAAAAATAATTAAGTACTAATACTACTACTAATAATAATTAAAAGAAAAATTAATAGTATATAATATTAGTTATTATTATTATTATTATTAGATTTTATTTGTAATGTCCATTTTTGGATTTCTATTACTAGTATTATTTATTAAATTTACTAATATTATTATTATTATTATTATTTATTAGATAAATAAGTATATTATTAAATACATTTATTAATAATGATGATATAATAACTCATTTATATTCTTGTCACATGTCTTCAAAATATGTCTTGGGCTTCCATTTCTTAACTTTTTTTTTTTTTTTTTTGGCTAAACTCTCAATTGAACGCCGTTTCTCAGTATGGAGAAGAGCAGCATGAGCATACAGTCCTTCTCACAGAAGAAAGAATGTCAAATGCATTTAAATGACACAAGGGTAGGTAAATCTTGATCTGTTTTCAGCTAAACTATCCCCTGAAGAACCCAAAATACATGCCCTTTGCAAAAAAAAAAGAAAGACAGATAGCCGTCTTCTATTTCCCAGCACACTTTCTAAGTGACAGAGCGCCGCTGTAAAAGCTCTCTGCTCTTTACATCTCCGTCTCTAACACGACCAAAACGTGGAAAGCAGCAGAACACGTCCATTTCCCAGAGCTGCAACTCACCGGAGAAGACTATGTATGATTCCAGCTGTCTGGGAAGAGCATTAACCCCGAACATCTCACTTCCAGCTAGAAAAACCGTGTGTGCAAAGCTAACAGTATGCAAACAATTACAGTGCAATTGTGATGCAAACGTGCAAATGATTAGGAAACACTCCTCGGAATGACATAAGAGTGAGCATTCGGGGTGAATTACGAATGCAATCCTGGATTTTCCAATGCAATTACTGTAAACTGCTCACAGGTTTGCAGCGCTTGAGTCTGAAGGGTCCCTCCTGTCGGAGCTTGTAGTACAGGTAGTAGATGGTGAAGCCGAACGTGGAGGGGGCGTGGTCAAACACAACATGCAAATTAGATCCGAGCTGAGAAACATTCAGCATCTTGGGCTTCCAGACTGTCAGGGAAGAGAGAGAAAGAAGAGCACGGTTGGTTTCGGCTTCGTTAGAGGACACTGTTTCACAGATGGATTGGATTTGATATCGTTCTCTCTCTAAAGAACTCACATGGTTTGCAGACGAGGTTATCTGGCCCAAGAAGCACTTCACAACCTGTGAAATACACAAGGAATAACGCAGAGAAATTACTTCTTGCACAATTTTTTCCATAGCAGTCAAGTCAGTTTAAAAATGCATTAAGTAAGAATATGATTGGAAAAATAATAATAATTATATTTTATAAATTATTTTAATTATAAATACTTATAAAATATTTTGTGAAAAATATAAAATGTCTAATAATAATAACAACAGCAACAAATTATATATTTTAAAATAAATTATACAATTATTTTATTAAATTGATGATTATATTATAAACACTCAAATATACATTTGTCATTTTGTGTACCATATTATTACATAATGAAAATATATATAAAAACCTCAAATTAATATTTATATATATAACATAGTAATAAAAATAAAAGATACATATGAAAAATAAATTATATTTATAAATCACATTTAATTATAAATTTGTAATTTTGTATAACAGGATGTGTTTTAATTATTTTTAAAACTACATTAATTTTAAATAAATAAAAATATTTATTTTCCAAAAGCCTAAAAAGATATGGCAAGATATTTTTTTAGAGTATGTTTACTTCTGTGTAAAAAAAAAAAAAAAAAAAAAAAAGATCCATCATTTATTTATCCATTAAGCTAGAAATATAAGACAATAACTAATAGTAAATAATAAGTAATTTCTCATTTTGTGTACCATAATATTTTTAATAAATAGTTTTTTAGTAGCATTAATATTTATAAATATTGAATAATAATAATAAATATTTTATCATGTATTTTTTTTTCTAAAAGTAGGACAAAATAAAACCATGAACATGTTTTGTACAGTATCGCTTCAGGCTTAACACTCACTGTTAGTGCGCAGAAAAGACGGCGGAAAGAAGCTGTCGTTCAAGAAGGTGGGAAACGGTACGATCCGGACCATGAAGTCCGTCTCAAAGGTGAGACCGGTGAAGGGCTGTGAGCTCATCCTCTGGTGGAAAAATACGAAACGGTGCCAAACAGATGAATATGAACATACAAATGAATTCCCACTGAACTGCGTGTCGAATCTAAAGCATGTCATACTTACGATGGTTTTGTAAGAGAAGTTGAGCTGTCGTGGATCCTTCAGGATCATGTGCTGGCACTGCTTTCCCTCGGGATTCTTGTCCTCCAGATACACTCTGAATCCCTTCACATGCTCAATACCTAGCATCGATTAAAGGGGATTAGATCATATGAAAGCACTGATATCAATCCAGATGATTGCAGGACACCTGTGCAACCGATGGCTTTGAAAATGCATCAATTATCAACCAATTCATGTTTGCATTGTACCAAAAAAAACATACTAAAAAGCATAAAAAAGGATATATTTTTGCATTTTATTTTTTCCTGGAGACACTTTTTAATATAAATCAATGATTTTTGCCCCAAAAATGTAAGTGTAGTTTTCAGATAATTTCAGATAAGATTGTGTTAACTGATGCAGTTCACATTTTTTGAGTAAACCACATCCTAAAAAGCATTAAAATTGCCTTTTTTTGGACTTATGTCAGTCAAAGTTTATTGGCTCAAAAATTTAAATGTAGCTTTTCATGGCCATTTTTCACTCTTTCTGATCTGAATAAACATGCTGTTTTTGCTGCTGTACCTTTAAGATACTCAGATAGCCGGTGAAATTCATACTTATTGAATAGATCACAACCTAAAAGCATTAAAAGACTTTTAATGACCACTTTCACTCTTTCAGATCTGAATAAAACCGGTTGATTTGCAACTGTGCCTTTAAGATTTTGTTCACAGAAGCATTTTTAGATCAAATCACATCCTTAAAAAGCATTAAAAGGAACACGTTTGCATTTTATTTGTATTTTTTTGGACCTGGTTTTAAATGTTAGTCAAGGTTTATCGTCTCAAAATATAAATATAGTATTTTATGGCCATTTCCACCCTTTCTGACATGTATAAAAAGGATGTTTTTGCTACTGTACCTTTAATATTTTATATTATAGAATCAATAACATACCAAAAAGTATTAGAGGACACATCTTTGCAGTTTCTTAATTAACTGATTTATTTAGGGACTATGGATGAAAAGAAGCCAATTTGGCTAAATCTGACATATGTTTATATGTGTGTGCAGTGTCTCTCATTTAATTAAAAAAAAAAAAAAATTATATATAATATTTATTTTTATTTTTTATTATTATTATTAATTAATTAATTTTTTATTTATTTTATTTTATTTTTATTTTTTTTAGATAATGTTTAATGACTCAATGTTGGAAATGTAGCTTTTTACTACCATTTCCCACCCTTTCTGATCTAAATAAACAAGCTGTTTTTGCTTCTGTACCTTTAAGATTCTCAGTTAACTGGTGCAGTTCTTGGACAAAACACTGAAGATGCATATATAATTGAAATGTAGATTTTTACATTTTATAATAAGTTTATAAGATTGTGAAACACCAAAGACAGCTGTAAACCTGCTTGAGTCCCGCCATTAACTTTCAGGACTGGGAACTGCATGAAACTTTTTCTCCTTTTTTAACCATCCTTTCTTTCCCTCGGTTTCTTTATTTTATTAGCACCTCAGAAGACAGAGCGGACGGGAGCGTGCGTGCCAGCCGAGTGTTCCCGTGCCCTTTAAAGTGTGCCAGCATGCCTCCCTTTAATTAGATTTGGGTCTTATCAGTTGCAGAGGGAAGAGGGGAGAAGAAAAGGCTCCCGCACACATTCCGTGTGGTTCTGATTACCGCTGCGGGGAGCGGCCTGATGGGACGGGTGTAACTCCACACCTCCACCAGCTCACAGATATCATCAAGAGAGAGCCGCCCCGTCACACACAACCTTCAAAAACACCAGTGAAGGAGGAGAAAAAGCTGTGGAACCGGTTGTGTGTCTCGTTTTCTCGAGGGCTGTTTAAGTAATCAAAAATAATAAGTATTATGAACTAATAATTTTTAGCATTTATTAATCAAGGTTAATGTAATTTCTAGTAATGCACTATTATGTTTTCAGTTGGTGTGTGAACAAAACTTCACTAAACATTCAAGCATGTTTGAATAAATGTATGCAATGAAACAAGTTTTTATTATATTCGAAGTAAAAATAAAATTTCTCAACATAATTATAAAAAAATAATAATAATAATCTTTTAAATGATTGTAAAAGTTTTATTATTAAAGATTAAAATGCATAAATTAAATTGATTATTATTAAATTTGATTAATTAATTGAAACATTATTTTAGACTTTTTTTATGTGTATTTTTGGCTAAATTAAATCTCTCTACAAAAATGCATTTTGGTTCATCACTATTAAAATATAAATTTTCATTTTATGTACAAACATATAATAACAAAAAAAAAGATATTTCTAAATAATATTAATCTAGATCAGGGATTTTCAAACTTTGTTTTTTACCCTAAAATCTGCAAGTGAAGCATCTTCTGCAAAGTTAATATTTCAGTAATTAAAAACAGATTTTGCATGTTAATGGTTCTCTAACAATGGTTAATGGTCACATTAAATGAATAAACAAGAGCTTTTTTATGCATATTTATATATATATATATAAAAATAATTTTGCTCTCAAAGACAGTACAATTGATTTAATTAAAAAGACACAAATGTGACTACATTTGAAACCAAATGCTATTGCTTTTGGTTTGTCACAGAACGAAACGAAAAGAGAGAACAGATGAAGAGGATGTATTTTGTGAAGAAAAATGGCATACGATAACTGAATATGTGGCAGTGCAAATTAGATTTGTGAAGGACTAAGTGAAAAATTACTAAAATTTTGGCCTTTTGAGATATTTTTTGTCCTTTTTGGAGGTTAAAACACATTGCTGGTCACAATAAGCTTTCATTGCATGCAAACGAGCATCTTCAAGACCTTTCTAAAATATCTCTGAGGATGAATAAATGATGCATTTTCATTTTTTAGGTGGACTGTCCCTTTAAGCTCAGTGCATGAGGACAGGGCCCGCACCCAAGGCTTTCTTCTTTGAGTTTCTTTAATATACACCTGAGCTGTGTCAAGTCCTGCCCCAGTCAAAAGGATTAACCTCCAGCGAACAACAGGCCACATTGTCCCACTCGTCATCCGAAAGCTCGCATTACCAAGTTCAATAGCGCCCTGGCAGACGGAAGCGAGGGACATCCCCGTCTTTCTCTCAGCCACACACGCACACATTCCTCCCAGGACAGAAATCACAGCACTGCTGTGTGCCGATCTCTTCCCGTCCAGTGCACGGATCCGTGAGACTGTCAGGGCTGAAGAATAATGCGTCCCGGGAGGAGGGAACCTGCAGCTTTGATCAGGAAGAGCAGCCTTTCTTTGAGCTCCTGTTCCATTCTCTCCAGACAGGAGATGGACTGAGATAAATCACCCTCATGTGCAACCACCTGTGCAACACACATGCACTTTACAATGCGCTTTGTTCTGGGTTTGTGCACGCTAATGGAGAGAGCAGGCGCGCAGAACTCTGTTTCAGGACTGTGTGGAGACACAAACTTCTCCAAACTGAATCACAAACAGTGACCAGAATATTATTTTCACAGCAGGTCAACTTCGCCATTAAGAATCTATTTTGTATTTTTTGTGTTTATGTTTTTGAAAGAAGTTTCTTCTGCTCATCAAGCCTGCATTTATTTGATCAAAAATACAGAAAAAGAATGTAATATTGTGAAATATTATTACAATTTAAAATAATTGTTTTTAAATGAATTATACTTTAAATTATCATTTATTTCTGTGATGCAAAGCTGAATTTTTAGGATCATTATCACATGATCCTTTAGAAATCATTCTAATGTGATGATTCATTATCAAAGTTGGAAAGAGTTAAACAGTTAAATGTTAAATTGATAAAAAGTGATAGTAAAGAAAATATATTATTATATATATATATATATATATTAATAAATGCAGTTTTTTAACCTTTTATTGATCAAATATATCAGACATATCATAATAAATCAGAATATTAGAATGATTTCTAAATGATCATGTGATCGACTGATGTTACATGTGACACTGAAGCTGGAGGCATGATGCTGAAAATTTAGCTTTGCATCACAGGAATAAATTATTTTTTTAAAGTATATTCAAATAGAAAACTATTATTTTAAGTTGTAATAATATTTCACAATATTACTGTTTTTTCTCTATTTTTGATCAAATAAATGCAGGCTTGATGAGCAGAAGAAACTTCTTTCAAAAACATTAAAAATAGTAATGTTTTTTTTTTTAACTTTTGGTCTGTACTGTATATATAACACTAATATATATATATATATATATAGTAGTTATATATATATATATACTAAGTGCAACTACTAAATAAGCAAAAAATATATAAATATATAGATATAAATATATAAAAATCTAAGAAATTAACCTAAAAGCAAATAAGAAAAAAGTAAAAAATGGTAAATAAAGTATAAAAATACAAGAAATATATATTAACATACATAAAATCTAACAAATGACAGTGCAAACTAAAGTACAAAAATAAAAAATAAAAAAATGCAAAGAAACATTGCATAAACTATCAGTCATTATTATTTAAGACAAATTCACACTAAATGCAACTACTAAATTAGGCAAAAAAGTAAAAAAATTAAAGTGCAAAAAAACAAATATTTATTAATATATAAATATATAATAGAACAAATTATACTTAATGCAACTAAGTGCAAAAATGTAATATGTATTAAGAAATACACAAACATAAACATGCATATATATATACACACACACACACTTTGTTTTGCATATATTATTTGCATTTAGTGTAATTATTCATACACACACACACGCATATGCTCACCCTTCTTTAATATCTGACTAAATGCAACAATTCTTGGTTGCATTTTAAGTGAATCTGCTAGATAATACAGTCTGATGTCACCCTAAATCTGAACCTCTTTGTGATTACGTCATGTCTCTTTACGACTGTTGTTAACTGCTTTTGCAAATGTCGGGTGTTTCAAAGCAGTTTCTCCAACACAGCTGAGAAGAAACCTACCGAGCGGGCTGGCCATCCAGTGGACCACCACAGCCGCCTGACTGTCACAAGACAAATGAGTGAAGCTGATGTTGTTCACTTCGTGGATGGCGTGTTTCCCCAGCAGATTCCAGTTCAGAGAGCAGTCTAATTGGGACAGAAAGAGCAGGAACACAAAGAGAGAGAGAGAGAGAGAGAGTCAGGCAGTGTTTCTCAGTGAGAACATCGGAGAGATTCTTTGGCAAGCGCCGAGAGAAAATATGCAGCAATATTTATGTGAGGAGACGCTCTTTCCCTCCCCCTTCCTTCCTTGCTTCTTTCTTTGACTCGTCTCTTTCTCCTCGCCGGCTGCAGATATAAGCAGGTATAGGAAGAGGAGCAGCCCTTTGTGTCCCCCAAACCCCATCGCTTTATTATTTTACCCAATCCCTATTGTGATGCTAACCAGAATCAGTGTTCCCGTTCAATCACACACAATGGAGACTGAATGCCGAGGAGAAACGGGGATTAGCTACAGGATGAGAAACTTGACTTCTCACGGACAAGAGCTCACCAAGCTTGACTGAGACAACTTTTGGCATTTACAAGAGAATAAATGCTATATTAATCCAAGCAGAGAGAATCAATTAGGGCGAATCATACAAAGAACATTCCCGGGTCATATTCCACACCGAAAATCACTTTATATAACATTTAGATAAAAGAATACATTGTTTTAAATGCAGAGAACGTCATTTCTTTGTCTCTAGCGTCACCGAATGGAACATTAATGACTGTTTTTAAACAGGTTTTGCCTAAATACCCTTCCCTGCTTTCTATTGGCTGGCAAACCGATAGTCCCGCCCCAAATTCATGCCATTGGTTGAACCAATGTTTCTCAAATAAATTTAGCAATGTTGTGACTTTTTGAGAATGAATACTGCAACGTCCAAAAATATGACAAACACTAAATTTAAAGAAAATTAAGAACTTTTTTTATTGTTATTACTTTTGACATTGTTTTAGTGAAAATTAAGCACCAATTGTTTTCTTATTAAAATAAAAAATATTTTTATGGAAAATTACAATAATTAAAAAAAATGTCATTACCATAATGCAAAATAAATAATTATATATTATTTAAATTTTAAAGATCAATCAATATCATGTGTACTGCCTTTCTTTAGCTGATTTAAATAATTAATAAATAAATAAATAAATTTTTCACAAACAATTATCATAATGCAAAATTAAATAAAAATGTATTTCAAGTGCAAAGTGTTGATGCATTAATGTAGTATGTGTACTGCCTCTTTTTAATTTACTATTTTATTTTAATATATGCAGATTTAAAAAAAATATTAAAAAAAGTATTTTCCTAAACAATTCTTATTACCATAATGCAAAATAAATAATAAGTTGTAAAGTATTGATGCATCAGTGTAATATTGTACTGTCTTTTTATTTTATGTTTTGGTTCGTTTTACTTAATGATTTAATTAATAAGTTTAAAAAATAATAATTTTCCCAAACAATTTTCGTTATCATAATGCAATTTTAATTCACACCAAATTTAGTTTATTATGCTTTTATTTTTAATTTCTCGCTGATCAAAAAAAAATATTAAATCAATCACACACCTTTATATATAAATATATATATAATTTATCAAAATGTATCAATAATGCTTGAATAATATAAAGAATTATCAATCAAATTAAAGAATAAAATAATATTTTTTGAGTTTGTATTATAAGAGTTTGTTTTGTGATTTGAGAAGGAAAGCATCCAGATGCAGTTTATGAGACTTTTAAATAAACATCAAAATCTTAAAAGAACTGATAGGAGTCAAAATAAAGTTATTTTGTTTGTGCAAAATAAGATTATTAACTGTACAGTTAGACACGGTCTGATAATAAAGCATCTTACTGTCGTATCGAAACGTGACTCCGAGTTTGCGTCCGCTGTCGTCTGCGCTGGAAAACTGCGTTCCCTGCAGAGAAAGAGAACGGGACACGGTTTAGAAAATGAATGAGACATGAATGCAACATCTGAAGTTGACTGTAAAGGCAGCGTTGAGGCCGTGCAAGAGAAAAAACAGCGACTTGTGTAACAAAAAAGAGAGTTCAAGCCTTGAAAAGCAGCAGCACTTCATGTGGTGACAGCCGAAGCACACAATCCCACAATTATGAGACTCCTGGCACTCAACAACACAGCGCTCGGTGCCAAAAGACTAATATAACCCTGTCGTAACGCACAATACAGCACCGGCTGACCCAGAATCAGCCGTGTGATTCTCACGTGAGATAACGAAGGGACTCCAGAGCAAAGAAGTCAAAACAAAACGCTTGCGTGACAGACGCTGCGTGAGACTCCAGCTCTGTTATCAGTGTGCAAGATCAGGCCGGATGTCTAAAACAAAAAGAAAGATACATAAAACAGGGATTATCAAATAAAGTCAGGGGTGAAGGATCCTTGCAGACGTTGAGTGACACTAAAGAGACCTTGTAAATCACTAAAGTGATCTTATCGTCTTCCTCGTCTTATCTGGGATAAAGGAAGTCATCTGACATTGTTGGACGACACACGATTCACTCCGAACCAGCAGACGAGAACTAACACAACCTCAACAATAAGATACAAAAGCATGCAAAACAAAGAATATCAGTGATCGCAGGATACTTGTGCAGGATAGTTATCGCTAAATATTTATTTTGAAATTAAGATGTTCAACAAGGACCTCCCATGCTTGAGTGAAAATATTTGCATATCCTTGAATCGGGGTATATTTGTGTTTTTGTGTTATAATTAGATGAGGCTTTGTTAAAGTCACTAAAACTAATATTTAAATCTTAGAAAGTTTGAAAAAAAAGTTAAATGCTTTATATATATATTTTTTTTAATTATGCAATATGCATTTCTAAAAATAATATTAATAAAATATTGTATTTGTTATATAATTTTGTTAGTAATATTTTTGAATATACGCTGTTTATTTGAGTTGCCCTTAATGTGATTTGTCTGTTTCAGGGTTTATTAATCACAGTATAATTTAATATTACAGTTTTGGGTAATATTTTGAATTAGTTTTTATTTTTATATTTTCTTTTTCAGGTTTTTTTTGTAATTTCTTCAGTAATAATGTTGATTTTAAAAAAAAACTTTTTATTAATACCATTTAGGTTTTATTTATTTTTATTTGAGTTTTTATTTATTTTCAGCTTCCAACTTCAGCTGCCACTTCAAAAAATTATTTTTACAATGTATATGAGGGACAAAATGCATATTAGAAATGGATTAAATTAGGACAAAATACAGAAAATTACTTTATTTTCAGACATTTTACCATGGTAAAACTGTATTTTTAATCAATAACCATGTTAATACCTAAATACAGTATCTTATTGAAAATATAACAATGGCAGCCACTGATTTCTTAGTTATTATTGCCCTGTAAAATGAAAACCGTCAAAACAATACGAACACACCTCATGAATTGCATCAGCGTCTGTATCAACACATAATGCACCTGTCTGTGTCACTCTGAGAAAGCAATGTTCAATGCTGATCTGTTTTTATCCAGGTTTGGAGCATCTCTACTCCCCGTATAATCCATTTTTTCTCCAAACACATAAATCATTGGGAGCTTTCCTGCAAAACGCCCCACTGGAAACCTCAACAACCACAAAACAGACAGACTTTTCTGCTGCCAGTCCAGTAAACGTTAAGGATATTTGTCTTACATTAGAATAAACTATGCAGCTATGCATCAGGGGAAACTGTAGACCCGTTGCTTGGCATAAATTGCTTGCGGGAAACTGCTGGTTAAATGAGGTCTGCAATGGTAAGTGAACAGATCTGTGGACTTCCTGAACTAAAATAATCCAGCAAACAACCTAATTTAGCAAAAGCACTTATAATTAATGCAAACCGATCAGTGAGCTGCTACTAAACACATGCACAAGAGTAATCAGACTTAATGACATCCTCTGCCCCATTTCCACAGGATGTGCACTGATGAGGGCGTGACCTCTTGACCTGTGTCTCGCTGACCCTGTACCTGGACTCGATGTACAGCTACAGACAAACAGACCAGGGTTATTCTGGACTATTACAAATGTTTGTGTTACTTGAAATAAAGCTGAGAAAATTAGATAGAAATATACATTATTTTAGATAATAAAAATGACAAAAGAGCATAAATTTACCTAATTCAAATTTGTATGTTAAATGCTAATAATAAAACATATAATATATAAATGAAAAAAAAAAAAGACCAAAGAAATATAAACATCTACAGACAAATAGAACAGGGTAAATAATATATATATATATATATATATATATATATATATATATATATATATATATATATATATATATATATATATATATATATATATATATATATACAATTTTAAAATTAAATTAGAAACTGGACATAAATTAAAAGTAAAAAAAAATGAATTCTAAATAGTAATATTTAAAAAAATGACAAAAGCACAAATACTTTGACAAATTTAAACCGTGTTGAAATATGTTTAAAGTACAAAAGTTACTAGCTGAAAAAAAATTAAAACAGAACTAAAAATAAAATGAAAATAAAGTAATTAAAACAAATTAATAAAACAAATCTTGCTAAAAAAAAATGGATTTTTTAAAATAACTATTATGTATATTTATATTTTTAATAAACTGAAATGTGTCCTTGGCAATTATCTAAAAAATTATTTTAAGTCCTAAAATTACTAAATGGAAATAAAAAATAAGACCGAAATAAAAAATGTTTACTTAAATTTGTAATATTGTAATATTACAAAATATAATAAAAATGTCAAAAGCAAATAATTTAACTTACTAAAATGTAAACAAAACTAAAAATATCTAAAAAACTAAAAATACAAAAATTTTAACTAATTCAAATATTGATAAAAACTACTAATAATAAAATAACACTGAAACAGACATGGATGTTATAACAAATAAATAGCATTTAAAAAAATTAAAAAGGCTTTGTTTTCTAGTTTTCAACAAACCGTATTAAAGTATTAAACTTCAGTTTTGTGTTTCAAAAACATTTTCCTTCACTTTTCTCTTTTCCTCTTTAAAACCTGCAGTTCCTGCTTTTACTGGGAAAACTCTTCTGGAAGTTAATGAACTGAGGGGAATGAAAGCACAAACTAATTTGGCTCACAGCCCTTGTCCTCTCTATTAAAACGAGAGATTTTAGGAAGCAAAACCCTTTTACTGCCAGCAGGAGGAGGGGTCAAGTTAACTCCTCATTTAGCAGCAGAATAAAGTGAGAAGGTCTGAGCTCCAGAGCAGCACTAATGGCTCCTGGCCTGCTGTCCTGGGGCCCAGCGGGGTCCTGAGGGTCACAGCGGACACACAGACAGCTGCAGCTAATCAGAGACACTGCAGCTCTCTTAAAAAGTGTGTTTAAGCATTGCTCACAAAATATACCATTGCAACTATCATCTCCACCAAAACAAGACATGCATCGCTATCACTAATGCTCATAGTTAGGGTTAGTCATTTAATGTATGCATGAACCATGGACATGCATGAAATCACACAAGAGGTGTTTTATTGCTTTTAACTTGTATGCATTTCGCAGATGCTTTTATAATGACTTACACTGCATTCAAGGTTTGTGTTTTATCAGTTCACGCTTTCCCTGGGAATTAAACCCATGATTCTGGTGCTGCTAATGGCATGCGGTACTATTTGAGCTACAGGAATGTGGCCAGATTATTACCTGAGATGAGTGGAAAAAATCCCAAAGACTTATATGTATATATATTATTTTATTTACAAAATGAATCCATTATCTATAAATTTCTAGATATTAAAATGATAACATATTTTATGTAATTAATTTTAATTTAATTTAATTCTTACTTTTTAAATGTTAAGATCTTTTATTCATGATCCGTGTATATATATATATATATATATATATATATATATATATATATATATATATATATATATATATATATATATATATATATATATATATATATATATGTTTTTTTTGTTTTTTTTTTTCTGCATGACATTAAGTTTCGGAAACATTTTGCTTTAATAACTGCATTAATAATATTACATATATTTATTATTGTATTTAATGTATTAAATCTACGTATTTATTGTCATGCAAAATATATATTTGTGTCTGCAAAAACAGATAAAATAACTATTAAAATTATATTTTATATTTGATTATATATAATATTTATAATGCATATGTTTACATGTGTTAGAATTATTTTTATTAATATATATGTCATTCATTTTATCAATAGCTAAAATCATCAATAGTACACTTTTTGAGACATATATATATATATATATATATATATATATGTGTGTGTGTGTGTGTGTGTGTGTGTGTGTGTGTGTGAGGAAGGAAGGGGTCCAGGATGTGTCACAATGCCTCCTAACGAGCCCGTCACCCTCTCCCCGACACCCTTTTATGACCCTCTCCTTCCCTTCGTCCCTGAGGGCCGTTTGTCCCGCTGAGAGGAGCAGGAGCTGAAGACGTCTCGCCCTCCTTGTGCTAAAAGCCCCAGCAGTCATTTGGCATCCTAAAACTTCAAATGGACAGTTTGCTGCGACTGGGACCGTAAACTTGCTGCATCCCAGGAGGCAAATGAGCAGAACAGTTGCCCGTGAGGTAAAACAAGCAGGTCAGACGGCGGTCAAACAAGGGTCCCCACGCTTTATTAGGCCTTGTTAAGTGATTGTAAAAGAGGGAAGAATATGTGCCTTTTGTTTAATGACTGGGGTCATTAAATGCACTGTGGAAATGAACAGAACACACAATGTCCAGTCAAGACCAATCTACAATTACAAAACATAGCATGGTCAAACCTATGCACCGCTAAAGCATACCATGCACGTCTGCAGACCAATGCAATAGGGGAAAACTATGCTTTTATGGACATATTACTACATAATACTACGTTTTTCTAAGCATATATTATGATAAGAATGTAATAATGTAATCTGAAAGATGATTTTGCAGCCCAGCACTAACTAAAATATACCAAAAAGCATAAAGTTACAACCTTTAAATGAAAGTACCATGTTTTTTGTCATTTTTAAAAGTTATTTTATTATTTTAGATATGTCTAGTTTTTATTTATTTTTATTTCAGTACAAATTTTTGTTATTTTAGTATATCAAGTTTACATACATTAAAAAAAGGAAACGAAATACAGCTTAAATACAAGTTTTTATATATTTTTTTTATTCTATTTCAAGTAACAATTTTTATGGTTTTAGTTTTGGTTAACCATAATAACACTGGTTTGGGGATGGCACGATGTTTAAACGTTTTTGAAAGTAGTCTCTTCTGTTCACCAAAGCAGTATTTATTTGATGAAAAATACAAGAAAAAAAGCAATATTGTGAAATATTATTACAATTCTAAATAACTGTTTTCCATGTGAATATATGTTAAAATAAAATAAAAATTCCTGTGATCAAAGCTGAATTTTCATCTTCATTACTCCAGTCTTCAGTGTCACATGAACTGATCTGCTGATTTTCTGCTCAAGAAACATTTCTGAGTATTATCAATGTTGAAAACCGTTGTGCTGCTTCATATCTTTGTTAAAAATGTGATCAATTTTGTTTTTCAGGATTATTTTAAGAATAAAAAGTTCAAAAGAACAGCATTTATTTGAAATCGAGATCTATTTTAACATTATAAATGTTTTTGCTGTCACGTCTGATCAATTGAATGCATCCTTTGCAAATAAAAGTAACAATTTCTTTAAGACTTCAAACATTTGAACAGCACTGTATTATTACATTAAGTGTGCCATGCTACTAGTAAGGGTCTCACACACACACACACACACACACACACCTGGCACGTGCAATAGATTATATGAATGAGATTTAGCTCAGTATTGTGTGGATGAGGGATGTGAGCATGTCTGAACAGAGCTGAAGCATCCTGTCGAACCCAACCAGGTGTTCCTCCTTCCACAAGAATAATAACAGTAATTAAATCATCCCAAACGAGGAAAAACTTCACAGCATGGGAGCTGGGCTCAGGCTTTTATGCATTTATTTCCTTTTATGTTTTCACAAAAGACTGACTTCTCACGGCGACCACAGAGCAACTGCATTAACCCTATAAAGCCTGCTGTATTAGACTTAAAATGCAAATTTGAAAACTGTCAGACAATCCACTCCACGCCTTCTGACTGACTTTATCATCAAGTAAAAGGCTTTTAGTCGAATTCTACAAACGTCCTCCTTCAGCTTCAGCTTCTCGTGTTAAATCTTGAGTGATTTTGATCAAGTAAAGGTCGGAATAATGTCAGTAGCAGCGGAGGAATGATCTTCACAAGCCTCCAGAACATCTCACATCTTCTGAGGAGCCTTGATTTCTTCAGCTCTCAGTCAGCGGTGGATTGCTTTGCATTATTTCAATCTCATCTTTAAACATATTATTGGAGATGTGTGACGACTGCCATTTAAGCATTTTATGTAAGTAGTCATCAATCTCTTCAAGCTGTCTCTTCATCATTTCAGATTCAAGTCAATTTTATTTTACATTTAATTTGTGTATTATTTTAACTTGTTTAATTTTATATTTTATTGTATTCATTCACTTTTAGTTTTATTTACTTTTTATGTTTATTTTTTCAAAATTGTACACTTTATTATTAGTTTATTTGTTTTTATTTACTTTTTATTTATTCATCATTTATTTGAAAAATGTCATTATTCTGCATAATGCATTTTCTTTTGCAAAATTTCAAAGCATATCTGATTTTATATATATATATATATATATATATATATATATATATATATATATATATATATATATATATATATATATATATATAATTTTTTTTTTTGTCTAAAGGTCTAATAACAGTTTCAAAAATAGATTATTCTGACCATTATTTCATGTGTCAGGCTTTGCAGGGTTAATCTGGTAAACTGACTCATTCTGAAATGTTAACTTCTCACAATCCAATCCAGACATAATCACATTTTACACAAAGCAAGCAGTGTGAAGTACCTGGTCTGACTTGTGTTTTGGCATCTAAGCTCACACATGAAGCTAATTTAATGAGAACGCTGCTAGCTACGTTACACGTGTAGATGGTTTTTCTTAGGAACCCAATTAGCTGTAGCCCATACGGAGACAACAGCAAACAGGCCAGCAGACCACACTTTTTTTAAAGGGGGAGCTATTTGTTTGATCCTTCACTGCTCCATCAATCTTCTCCCATCCGACTCTGGACAGGAGCGTGCATGCTGCGGGGGAGAGAGAGCATGATGGGAAATCTGACCAGTGACCATCAATCAGAGGGACACTGCTGCTATTCTTCAGACAGGGATCAGGAAGAGGACGGATGATCTCTCTAGCCTGAGAACTTACTGAATTTCCCAGCGGCGTTTGTCAGGATTACACATGAATCTGACACGACCTGCATCTCGCTGCTTTCTGTTTCTCAGAACGGACTGGAGTCTTTTACAAGAAACAAACTGCCTCATATGCATCCCAGATGATGCAAATAAACAGCATGAATACATATCACAAGGGAATGGCAGAAAACAGCACTTCAGTTAAACCAGATACTAAAACTTGCTGTATGATTTGGAGAGGAGAATTTTTTAAAATGCAATTTTTTTTAGCGTTTTCGGTTTGTTTTTAACTCTTAAACAATATTTACATTTGTAAGTATTTGATTTAATGTGTTTAAAAAAAATTAAATTCCGTAAATTTTTTGCAATAAAGTTTTACATTTCGTATTTTTACAAAATGGATTATTAAAGTAACTAAAACTACAACCATACAAAAACATGTTCATTACTTGAAATAATATATATATGTGTGTGTGGGTGTGTGTGTGTGTGTGTGTGTGTGTGAATATGTATGTGTATAATATATATATATATATATATATATATATATATATATATATATATATATATATATACACACAAATTTTTTTTATTCAACTTCTTGTTTTTACTTAACTTATTTTATTTCAGCCAGTCACCAAAACAACATTTCTCATTTTCATTTAGTTTAACTTAATGTACTAAAATAAGTAAAACCCAAAAATAAAATAAAAATCTACATAGACATAATGAAAAATAAATAAATACATAAATAAATAAGTAAATAAACCCAAGAAATAAATAAAAACATGACTTTAACCTTCCTTAAACCTTGACTAAAATTAAGATGAGAATATTTATAAAAATATATAAAAACTAATTAAAAAAAACTATGACAGTCTCTCAATGATTATAAAACAAACTTAGTTCTAACAAATTGAAAATTTGGTTTAATTCGCAGATATCAACTAATATATAAAATATTAAATTATATATATGTATATAAAAATATACTAATGACTAATATAAAAATTAAACAAAGCAAGAAATATACCTAAAAGACTATTTCTAAATTGCAATACAAATATACTGTATATATGATCATGTAAAGCAACGTTTACTGTGAGCCGAGTCACACGGAGACACAGAAAACACCAGATCATGAGCTGCTCACGTATAAATCAACACAATGCCACACTTCGCTCTGAAATGCACATATATTTGCAGCCTTTCTGATTTGATAATCACACTAAGCCATAATCACAACTTAGATTTTGCACATTTTTTTGTCTAATAAATTTGCATGCATAAACCTGAAATAATCTAAACAAGCAGTCAGACCTACACGAGCCGCCACACAAGCGATAAAGCACGCTCCAGAGCTCGTGGACTAAAGGAAGTCATGTGATAAATCCAGATGTTAAAAGGACTCTCCATCACTGTGTTTGTCTCACGTACACTTATGATATTGAGCTTCAGATCTAGCTGATCTGCTCTCGAGGGGCTTGTGGCTCAGCGCTGTGAAAACAAACACAACTTCTCACTGTTTGACCAATGAACTGCTTGGAGAATAAAAGAAACAAAGCAAGATTGGCACGGGCTAGATTTGATCTTTTGTGATGGGGAAATCTGTAAATTCACTCTATTAACTTTAACACGTGTTCTTGAAACTTAAATAACCAAAAGAGAAAAAACTGATTTAGTCACTGCTTTAGCAAACTCAACGTTGAGGTTTCGCTGCATACAGAACAATCCAACACATTTCTAATGGATGACAAAGTCCTTTCTTGAAAAATGTAAATTTAATTTGTTTATTGGTTAACATGTTTACAATCAAGTTGTACATCTGTATTATTACATAAAGTTAAAAAAAACTATATAAAACTATAATCATATATATATATATGTGTGTGTGTGTGTGTGTGTGTGTGTGTTTATATTATGTACAATTTCAAACAAATAAAAAAAATCATAGCTTTTATAAATTTTTAAGACTTAATTTAAATATCACATAAAATCTAATAAAAAAAAAAAAAAAATATATATATATATATATATATATATATATATATATATATTTATTAATTACAATAAAATAAATAATTTAAATTACAATGAATTACGATTTTAAATGAATATATATATGTCTTATATAAACAAATTGTTGAATTATTTGTTAAAATTTATTATCGGTTATTGTCCATTATTATATAATTATATTATTATATAAAGCTCTAACAAACTGTTTTATTTTTTTACTTTTTTTTTACTTTTTTTATATATATGGCATGTAAAACTTACGTTAACAAAAAGGCGGCTCATTTCCTCAACGTGTGTCTCCAATTTCATATTCCAAAAAGATTTATTTTCTAGGACAATCAACTTTGTGTATGCAATCGGGCCTTGTTGTTACTAATCTCTTTTATATGCAACTTTCATGTCTCACCAATAACACAAAACAAATCTCTAATGGGACGCTTGACTTCACAAAGGCCTTTGTTTGTCTTGAGGAAACTCTGTTTACCAGAGGAGGCTGATTGAGTCGACATATTTACAGTATGAAACATAATACAAATTAGTCATGAGTCACACTAACTTGCATTCAAACTATAAGTTTTGACATTAAAAACAAAGCGATTGAGTTTTCTTCCGGCTGCAGGTGATCATGAGGCATTAATGAGCAGGTATCAGATCCCTCATCTGTGTAATTACAATTAGTCTACAACGCAGCTACAAACATCCTGACGCTTCAGAGCACCTGAAGGAGATCTCAAAAGATGGAATGAAATTAACTATTTTAATGCTACGTCCATATCCTTTTAAAATCTAATTCAACGGGTTGTTGGATACTGAGAACAAAAAAATACATTCACCTTAAACATATAAGATTTAAATGATTTCTGAAGATCATGTGACACCGAAAATATAGCTTTAAATCACAGAAATAAATTACAATTTAACATTCAAATTGAAAATAGTTACTTTAAATTGTCTCATTTCAAAATAGTACTGTTTTTACAGTATGTTATGCCATGGTTAGCACAAGAGACTACTTTTAAAAACATTAAAATATCAGAATTATTCAAATATTTTGACCTGAATCTTTATAATTTTTAGTTGTTGTTTTATATATATTTATATATATGTTGTTCTATATGTTACAAACTTGTATATTTTTTTTCTTTATTTTTGATAATACTTTTTAATAATTATATATAATTATTATACAAATAATGTTTTGTTTAATTCACATTTCTCTACATTTTTATATTAAATAAATAATTAAATAAATAAATAAAATGTATAAATATATATAAGAAATATAAAATGTATTTAAAAAATAAAAAAAAATATATATAGTATATATATATATATATATATATATATATATAGTAAAAAGAAATATGTTATATTTAAAAAACAAATGTATACACATACATATATATATATATAAATATATAATAAAACCTAAAAATATATGTATAATAAATATGAAAACATGTATAAAAAAAAAATCATAAATGCATACAATTTTACATTTTGACCAGTATCATTTATGTTATAACTATATGTTATAGCATGTGTCTATAAGAATGATTTAAATGGCACTTCTTCTAAACGAGTGATTTTGATCATGTAGTTGTGTCCATCTCAACCCCAGCGCTGCTGTCAAAACAAAAGACAGAAACACAACTACATAAAACACTGAATTAGTACCCATCGAGCACCTAAAACATCCGTCTCTGAGTCCAAAGAGGAACCGGATGAGCAGGTCAGCGAGGGAACGTCTGATGAAGGGTCAAACGCTGGAGGGCTTCAGTCTGCTCTCCTTAATGTGTTTCCTGTCTTCCCAGCCCTCTCTGTCAGGAAAACGCTCCCATATGCCATTACATTCCCAGCAGCTCATTAACATAAACACAGCACAGTCGAGGAGCTCTCTTGATCTCATCTGAACGTACATCACTGCTTTCAGAAGGGAATTTATCGTCTCTAAGCACATGTAGATCAGGCTCAGACTTCCTCTCTAGTGATGGGTTTTCCAGTCCTAAGACATCTAGGTAGAGTTTAACTCAACCCACTGATCCACCACCAGCCTTTTCTATCAAAAGACACTCAATGCTTGAGGAGAGAAGTCATGAAAAGTGGTCAGCACGTGCACTATAACACCAGGAACCTGGAAGAGCTGGCCTCTGAACTCTGTGACCCTTCATAAACTGATTTCTGAACTTGTGCACGGTTGACCTTTAGTGCAAAGGTCCAGGAGCTTCACCAACATCTGCTAGATTCATATCTACAGCAAAACTAAATATGAATGATTTCACAACCATGACGACTAAAACTTGTTAATGAGAAACAACCTGCTGTGATTATGTTTCTGAGAATCCCAAGTTTATTATAAGCCTTCAATGATCATTTGTTTGTTGCAAAGAAATATTGTATGTCTTGGATTATACTTGGAATAGATTGAAAAAGTCAGAGAACTTTTATTTTGCTTTTCTGGAGCTCATCATGTTAAAAGTGCAACGTGAACGTTATGGTAAACATCTTCTGAGTAAATTAAGAAATATTAATTTATGAATGAACTAAGTTTTATAGCACTAGGGTCATATTCTTAAGTCAGTTTTAGGATCCAAATAAAGTAAAAGTCACACCTATATATTTGCTGTATAAATCAGGGTTTCCCAAATTGGGTTCATGAGTGTAAAAAAAAAAAAAAATTAAAATAATTCAGATAATATACTTAATAATTATGAATAGAATGTAAAGCTAAAAATAAAAAAAATAATATATAATATAAAATAAATAAGATGAAACACTTACTAAACATGTATAAAACAATGTAAAATTAAAATATTTTTAAATTAAAATAATCCAAATAAAATCATAAATTAAATATGTATATAAATTAACGTAATTAAATCATAATAATGTTGCATTTAAATAATTGTAAAAGTTCAAATAATTTAAATAAAATACCTCATAAATAAATATTTATAAAATCATAATTATTTGTTTTTAGATTAAATAAGGAAAATACAACAATTGCTAAAACTGCATAAAATCATTAAAAATACATACAATTTAATTAAATATTAGATTAAATGTACAACAAAACTAAACACTCAAAAAAAAGACAAAATAATTAAATACACAAATAAATATATATTCATAAAATCAATATATTAAATTAAAATCCAATTTAAAAATGCAAATGAATAAAATAATAAATATATAAGATAATCATGAATATTCCAAATTAAACGCAAACTAAAAATATTAAATGTTATATTTGTTTACCTGCATGTCATGTGACCATTAACCAACATCCGAGAACTGTGAACAAGTGAATGTGTTTTTAACCTTAACTTGTAAGGGATCTTTGTTGTTTGGATTCTTTCTCCTTTATCATCACATCTTGTTTTTATAATTGTTTGAAATTCACATTACTTGTAAAAGGATGTAAACACAGCAGGCAGAAACTCCCTGAAACGAGTCCAGACACGCTTTCAGAAGAGAAACTGATCCTCAAGAAAGCCCTTTCATTCACACTTCTATGGCCTGGATTAAGAGTTAGTGCTGATAACACAGTCACTGTGTGTCCGCCCTGAAACACATATATGAGATATGAGAAGATATAGCCAAGAACTACCCCCCGGATGACATTAACAAACAATGAATGTCTTGACAGGACAGAGGGCTTGTGGGATTGAAAGTTTTGGGTTACATGTGTTAAGAATGCGCCGCTGCCCACGGCCGTCCAGAACCACACGACCATGAAGAAGAGGAAACGAGAAGATCATCTCGCGGCTCTAATGGAAAACACAGAGGCAGAGCCAAGTGCGGATGAGACACAAGAGAGCAGAACACATGCTGACTAACCCTTCAGCTCGAGGGCAGAGCTAATGTCTGAGAGCCCAAATATAGTGAACACAGGAGCTTCTAGCTCGATTACACTGAAAGTGTCCTTCACTTTTCTGAAGAAACATTTCTGCAGGAAATCTTACTTCATGAACGTATCGGTAGTAGGATAATTCTTGAATAAATATAAACAATTTTACACACACAAACACATATACACATATACATATGTGTGTGTGTGTGTGTGTGTGTGTGTGTGTGTGTGTGATATATATATATATATATATATATATATACACACACAATATGGTTTATTTATTCATTATTATAAAACATTTAATATTAAATAAAAATAAAAAGAAACAATTACATTTTCCTGAGAATTTTTACATTTTGATAACAAATTACAAAGTAAAATATTGTGCCTCAGTTTATTTCTTTAGCTTTTTTCGACAACATTTATGCATGAATTCTAATCATACTTATATAATAAATAATTTAAACATTTATCAAATAATTATTAATTATTTATATCTAAAATAATTGTACAATTATATATATAAGAATGTATTTAATGTAAATAATTTATTTTATTCAATATTAATTAGCAATTTATACAGTAAATAAAATATATAAAGTACAAAGCATACTTTATTAAATTTATCTAAGTTATCTATCTGTCTATCTAGCTATCAATATTGGAACCTTATATAAATATATACACATACACACACATAATGGCCTTTTTGGAACCTTTATTTTCAAAAGTATATTATAAAAGTAAATTAAAGTACATTAGGGTCATTTCTTATTTGGAATTTAATAGTTATGTCAATCTGATTTACTTCAGCTTGACGACTTCAGGACACTATGGACTTCATCAGATCAGTGACAACACATATAAAGCTGTGCTTTTCATCTGAACAGCCACAAACTGGCGACATAAAAGATTCCTCCACCCCCAGAGCTCAGAGGCGACCACATGCTTCAGCCTGCAGACGACAAACACTGTATAATCTCAAATCATTGCCTGAATCCTACAGCCAGGAAGTTGCTCTGTACCAGATCTCTGATTAGAGCGGAGCAAAGAGCAACTAATTGATTTTAATGGTTTCAGTCTGTGGAGCAGCAGGGTGAAAGAGGAAGGACTGGTATGATCACAGATCGGGTATCTCCACAATGCAAACGGACTCAAGATATAGCCCTGAAGGTCGCCAGAGCATCGCCAGCTGTATGAGGTTAAAGTGCGAGCTCAAATAGCATATATACATTTTCAGATTTGTTCTGCATTAGGTTTAGGATAAATTTTTATAGACAAATTATAAATAATTATGTTTTGCATGGTTAACTTTCAACATTTTATTCGTTTCATGGTTGATTCTGAATAGAAGTGGGTGGTATGAGAGCATAAAAGATACAGTATATACGTACAGTATATTCACCTGAGTATATTACAAACAATTTTATAATTATTTTTATATATTTTATTATATATTCTGTACAATAATTATGTACAATAAATATATAATACATTTAAATAATATTATATAAATTTTATAGTAAATGTATATAATAAATATCTCATTAATTCATATTATATAAAATATTAAAAAATATATTATTTCTAAAGTATTTAAGTTCATTATAAAAAAAACTATTTTGTATATAAATTAACAAATAGTTATATATAACTGATTAAATAATTACATGTATTGATAATATAAATAGTAGTAAAATCATTCATAGTGTGATGTAAGTTATGTAAGATGTCATACTGTCCAAAACAAAAGCAGACCAGACTAACTTTTGACCAAGAATTTACCAGGATCACAGAAAAATCAGTGACCAATCAGAGGCCCCCAGCTGAGGTGAACAGAGTGTCCCAACTCTTAATTCACTTTTAACATACCGAAGTTTACCAGCGACATCCTGCCATTCAGAGTGAGCGGCAGGAGCACTCGTCCGGTCAAAAGAAGTGATGCTGCTGAAAGACCCCCATCCCAGAATTCAAAGCGGTTCAGCGAACCGGGCCGATTCAGAGCTAGCCAACCAGGGATTTTCCCACCGCACTACAAGACACAGCCTCCAAGGTGACGAGCTGCTTGGATGGTTTTCAATGCACCCTTAAGATGGCACAGAAATAACTCAGAGCGAACCCCCCTTTAATTCTCTCTCCGCACCGTGAGCGCATGAAACACACCCCCTTCCCCATCATTCATCCTCAACCAGATGTTACGAGAACAAGGAACCAAAGTGTGAGGGCTCTTTTGAGAAACACACACAGAAATGGAAAAAAGCCCATATATGCACTCAAGGTTTTGCATTAGATCCCTGAACCACGTTAATAAAGGACGGTTTTGGCTGGGAATTCTGCTTGTGCTCATCTGGGGTTAAAGTAAAAAAGCCTGTTACGCTACTGTTTTATCTGACCTAGTATAATAGACTGAAACTGGGAGATTTCACCAATGAAATTCATGTTTCTGAGTCCATTTGTGTCAAGTGTCAGTGTCAAGATTCATGCTGGTTTATAAATGTTTCTCATTAAAAACAACAAATACATTAAGCACTTGCAATAGTTAGCCCAAAAATGTATGCAAGTTTGAGTTTCTTTCCTGTGTTAAACACAAAAGAAGATATTTTGAAGAACACTGGCAACCAAACAGTTGCTGGTAGCCATTGACTTCCAAAGCATTTTTTTGTTATTGGAAGTCAATGGGTACCGGCAACAGATTAGTTACCAACATTCTTCAAAATATCTTCATTTGTATTCACCGGAGGAAAGAAACTCATACAGGCTTGGAACAACATGAGGGTGAATAAATGATGACAGGATTTTCATGTTTATGTGAACTATCCCTTTAAGAAGATAAACAGAGAAATATCAAAAATTGCTTTGTTAAAGGTCAAGATAGACTTTCCATGGTCAAGCGATTAAAAAGCAATTCCATAATTACTCTGATGTCGCTCCTACGCAGTATTATTATTATTAAGATGTTTGGAAGAATGTTCATTTCCACACAATCTAAGTGCACTGTTAAAAACTATTTCTTGCAGCTGGCATGGGTTTGCACACATTGCATGTGCCACATGCCATTACTTTGAAAATGTTTATGAATTTTCCTTGCAATTTGTAGAGTGAAAATAGTTTCTACACCAAAGATTATTATTAGTTCCAAAATAAGTTACATGAAAGTGCATTCCACGTTTCCTGAAGTTACTTAATAGCTTTGTTCGAGGGACAAATCAAAATGTTTCATGTTCATCTGCCAGAGCTCTCAAATATCATTCAAGGTTGTGATAAAATGTTGCTTTTTGATGCAAAGTCCCATTAGTCTTTAGAGCTATGGTGGTGAAAAATATTATCAACTTAAATTGACATCAGAAGTCCTTGAATATAATACGCAAGTCATAGACTGGTACTGTATATAAACATGCACTTACTTTAAATGCTGAAGGAAATAATCACACTGAAATTGCAAGCAACACAGTGAATTAAATGTCGAATTTGTAGAAGAAACTAAATACACTGAAAAAAAAAAAGATTTTCATTTAAAAACAGAGTACATTTTAAAATAAGCTCAATTGCAAGGAAAGGCAAGTAACAGTGAATAATTAAACATACATTTCTGAAGTACAAAAATATATTTTCTTGTAATCTTTTTTACAACATACTTTGCTTTTATTTACAACTTTGATTTTTTTTTTTTTTTACAGTGCGGGATTTTCTTATACTACAGTATACTATTTTACATACTCCAAACTTTTTTATTGGTTTTATTTACAACTTTTTTTACAGCATATGGCAAAGAGAAGCTTGGACATTTTGCCTAATTTCATTTTTTGTTTTATCACTGGAAAAAATTGAGTCTTTACAATGTATGCATTGTGCAACAATTACCTAAAAAAAGACTTATAAATGAGGAACAAAAGCCATTAATCAAAAAGCCAACGACATTCATAATCATAATCAAACTAGTTTGGAACCACATGATGGTGAGTAAATAAAGATGAATGTTTTTGGCCAACTACTGCTTTAAAGTTCTTGGAGCAACAAATAAATACACTTTCTGCAATACATTTACTTGAGCGCCGAAGAAAAAGTGAGATCCATGTATTTGATTCCCTTCAAAACACAACAGAGGTTTACACATGAAAAACACTGCCTCCCTCGATGCCCCAGAAACCATCGCTCTCGCTGGAAACAATTTCGAGATGCTAGCTAATGTTTGTGAGGTTTGGCTGACATCATTCTCAGAGAGCATAACTTAACCAGATGGACGCGGACGAGACTATTGTTAAACCGATTACACAGCCGGTAACATCCGCTCCGTAATGAATTCCTTTATTTCTTAAACAGAGATACAGCACTTGAGGTCAACCTCTGAGACGGAAAGGAAAGTTAGGATCATTTCTACGACTCCCTGTGATGCCCTGGCAGTTGGAAAATCTCACAGGGCTTGAAGGCAAGATGCTATTGAGCCGAGAGGCCTGGGACTTCCGGAGAGAACAACCACTTTAATCCGAATCCAAAAGGTCCCCATCGGAGAACCAATTGAGTCTCGGCTGGAGCCCAACAAAGACAGAAGCCAATTTAAATATCTACCTTTGTTTTTCCTGAGACTCAACCTGAACTGTGCAGTCAAAAACAGAAAGCAACGCAAAGACCAGAAGCATGAAACTACATGCAACAAAAACGAGCACTTTTTTTTGCATCTTAAAAAACACTATTTTTATGTTGTTGCATATGAAAATTGACAAAAACGCAATGATGCAAACAGTATTAACCCTCTACAGAGACAACATGCAACATAAACCATTACATTTCCTTTAAAAATTCAAATTTTACATCTTAAAAATAATCCATTTTTATGTTTTCTGAAAAAGTGAGCTGTGTTTGCCCACCCAAGGTGACTGCATACTAATCCACGTCAATTTTATGTCTGATTGCACTGAAAAATAATAGCTCACCTCATATCCATAGCACAAACACAGCAGGATAGGTTATGCATCATATTTTGAAACGAAACCACGAAAAGTATAAGCAATGATATTCCACATAAAAGTGATACCTCAGTAATTTTACAATACACAAATAGTGTTAAAGAGCCAAAAGGTACTTTAAAGCACAGAAAGCAAAGGCACAACTTCATTATAAAATCATATGTTCAAAAATGGCTTTGCATATGTAATTTGACAAAACAAAATTATTATAATAAATACTTGTACATAAATGAAAAAAATTGCACTTAAAAAAAATGCATCGATATATAATTTTTTGGAAAATGTAAGACATTTCTAGGGGACTGCTTATTTTTTGCCAATTTTTTCTAAGTTTGCATTGAAAGATAACAGCTCACCTCTCCTCTACAACACATATTAGAAATTGCATAAGTAAATCTTACTTTACCTTCAGTGTATATGTAATAATACCACATCTCAACAGTTAGATTGTTCATATTATTCCAAAATAAACATTATATTATCACACAGTGCAATATATTATATAACACATACAATACACTCATGTAAAGTGATTATAGACTAGATTATTTGCTATATAATAGGCCTATATAGCAAATTTCAACTGCCTGATTTTTTCAACACAAAATGTAACTATATTATCAACCAGCACTTTATATTAATGAATTGGATATATATGTCCAACATCATCTAAATACATACAGTGAGCTTGCATAGAGCCATATTTAGTATATAGGATATGTCTGATTGCTTGTTTTGTAGTAAAAATTTAAAGTACATTATTGCCCAACTCTAATCTGATAAATGTGACTATAAATGCATCAACATAAGCATCCTTAATTTCTGCATTAAAGTTATACTTAGTGACAGAAGCTACTTAACCAAAGTCTAAGCAATGGTTAAAAGCATAATAATGATGCCTCAGTAATTTAACAATCTCAGAACAGCGTTAAAGAGTCTATGAGAGCATGCAAAACATAAAAATGCATATAAAAAAGACAATTTCACAATTGCTAGCCTTCATTAATGAAGTAAGTAGTTCAACTATGTCTCAGCCCAGTTGTCAGCACAGCAGAAAAAGTAAGTTTTAACGGCACACAAGAACACACAATTCATTCACACCTGAAGTGTTTCTCTCAACAGGACAGCTTTGATGTAGCAGTGAAGGGAAGTGAACTGTGCTTCCTAAAAGGAAATGCCAAAGAATTTTAATAGAGCAAACAGTTCACTGACTTCCTTTGGGAAATGACTTCAAAGCAGTCCTGTCCCTTCAAGACAATGAGATCGTGGGGCAATCTGTCCGTCAATAGCCTGTCATCAGCAAATGACCCAGACACAGGTCAACAAGAATAAAGCCACGGACAAACACTACCAGCGCAACATGGACTTTTATAAATCATCTTTTGATACCTTATATAAACAGGAAAAGGTTGGTAGTATTTGCAACATATCTCTAGCTGGTCTGAAAACAAAACATAAAACATAAGCAAGAGTACATTTCAAAATCTCAAAATAATGCTTTAAAGTCCAATTCAGCTATAAAACACGCAATGGGGAACTCATGGAAGTCATCTATAGGCGAATAAGTACACAACTGATCATGCAAAACAGTTAAGCATTACTGTATTCATTAATAAAGAAGTCACACGGTGGTCTGTACCATCTAAAAGGTTAAACCATGTATTAAACATCCACCAAACAGTTGAAGGTAGCCATTAGTGTCCCTTTCACACATACAGTCTTTACTGTAGCTTTTCAAAAATACTGGCAAATCTGTTCTTGCAATTTACCGTTTTGAGAAGTTGTAACATTGCCAGTAAAGTACAGATAATGTGCTCTGTGTTAACAAAGAATTGAGATTATCCAAACGCAAGAAAGCGCTGTTTTGAGTTTTTACCTGTTCTATTGAAGTCAATGGCTACCGTTAACTTTTAGGTTACCAAAATTCTTCAAAATATCTTCTGTTGTGTTCAACAGTTTAAAGAAACTCATACAAGTATGGAACATACTTCATTTTTAGCTGACTGTCCCATTTTTTAAAAAGAAAAAAAAAATATTAAGAATTAAATATCTACATTTTATTTTTGTTCTGAACATGTTTCGCTATACTTTGGACTACGCTAATTCAAATTCAACCGAACGTTTAAATGAAAACCTGCAATGCTTTTTCATTTCCATCTTCCCAGTGGTCTTTAGTCAATCACCATTCAACTCCATTCATAAAAGCATCAAGGGGTCAACACCAGGAACAAGAGATCCACAAAAGACCCAACTGTGAGACTCTTTCACACATCTGACCGACTTAAAAAGCCATTTCCCAAATCTCAATGCTCCTGACCGGAAGAACACTGTTTGCACAGGACTTCAACTTCAAAAGCACAGCATAAATCATACAGGTGCACTCTCAAAAATACACTTTTGTGCTTGCACACGGTTCTTTAGAGATTAAAACGTGTCTTCAGATCAGTGGTTTGGATTCAATGTTTTTTTGGGAGAATTAGAAAAAAAAAAAAAATTCTTAGGGGGTAATTAAGTTTTAGCAGGTATTTTTGTTTTTAGTTATAGACCATCTCAGACCAGGAACAAACCAGATATATCTATTGTAAGGTTTTTGGAACAGAATCCGAATCAGCTTTACTGCCAAGTGTGTGCAAACACACAAGGAATTCGCTGTGGGGTTTTTTAGATGCTCTTGGTACAAACACATTCATATACAAACAGAAAGAGCATTCAAAAAATTAAGACTAAGGGAACACAAAATAATAATGCGCTGTATAAATAAAACTATGCATGTAGGCTTTTTACACAATACTGGTTTTTTAGAAAAAAAATAAGTTTGTCTAAAACCTGCTACCATGTTATAAAAGATATACAAAGTTACAAATGTTCTTTTATGGTATCATACCTTAACTTTTAAGACTCTACATCCAAATAAACACACATAATATGTAAGATACTTGTATACAATAACACTGTTTTGTGATCACTATTTCTCCCTAGTTGTTGAATCCTGTCATTTAGACTCCAAACTCTCGTTGTAAGCAGGAAAAGAGCTGTAAATGTTCCTCTGAGGAGGTAATGTGACGTGACTAAACTTGTTGGTGAAGTTTTCAGCTCGTGGCACTGACAGAAACATCATCGTCGCACGCTAAAGCTCGAGTGTGTTTTTACCTTGTAGCTGCATTTATCCGAAGCTCCTCTCTTTGCTCCGTTCACCGAAGCGCTGCTGTAGCACACAAACACGCACAAAACCGTGAAAAAGTGAACGCGTCTCCGTGATCCAGCCATTCCTGTCCGTCCATGAAGCTCCGCTGATTGGAATGAGCGCGAGCGAGCGAGCGAGCGCGTCTCCGCGAAGATTGCGAGGGAGGTGCACGAGCCTCACAAGGTGGAGCTCTCTCTCTCTCTCTCTCTCTCTCTCTCTCTCTCTCTCTCTCTCTCTCTCTCTCTCTCTGTGTGTGTGTGTGTGTGTGTGTTTCTGTACTATGCAAATACAGTGCAAATACTGGCAAACTAATTACATATAACAATAAACACTTAACATGTATATTAATAATAACATCTCAGAAATCCAGCAATAAACGTTTATTTCATATTTTATATATATATATATATATATATATATATATATATATATATATATATATATATATTAGGGCACTAAAATATATTTTTATTATATTTATATGAATTATTGTGTTTGTTTATGCTACACATCACATTCAATCACCTGTTTAATTAAGAAATATTTTTTAATAAAGCATATAAACAAATAAAGCACATTTTTTGTGTACAGAACTAGAGAAATAAAAGACATTCCGGGTGGAAAATTAAGTTTAAGATGATGTTTTCCATTTGAAAATTATATGCGAAACCGAGCACATTTACAATAAATAATATGTTGTATGCTTTGTTTTCTGATCACATACTAACATCATCTTTCTGCAGTATACTGTATGTTAACACATTTTATGTATTAATGAAATAACCTGATTACCACACTATGAAAATAATTTTGAGACTTTTCCATTTAAACTTTCTTTGTAGACATAACTATTAATTTATAAATTGTACAGACAACAAGAATTGCTTAATTTTTGTCTTAAATGAACTAAAAAAAAACATGTTGAAACAACTGAATCACACAAAGATTAAGTTTTTTAAGTTGCCTCAACAAATGTTTTTCAGTGCAGATTCCTATGCTGTGCTTCATAATCCAAAGAGATTTCTATTTAAATTTACACAACCGTGAACAACAGTATGTATGGATACTATCATGTATATCTTTATGGAGTATAATGGATACTATTCGGAACATGTACAGGATTATTTCACAGTGCATTATTAAACCGTGTTCATTTGTACAGAGGTAAACACACTTCCACATTCCAGTGTAATTTAATTTCAGGTTTCAAAACCTGACAGACCTCATATATGAGACATTCACACCCTGTTATGACACGCTTGACACATACACATCTGAAGTATAATAGATGAGTGTGTTAATACATGCAATAGTGGATTATTAATGATTAGTGAATTTCGAATGATCTGTAGACGATATGAGGTCACTGGTTACTGCATCAGGTGTATGTTGTATGTGTTATTCACAATCTTTTAATTGCTAAGATGAACACATATTCTTAAAACTATCTATAATATTAAGATGACATACATTTGTAGTAAAATCAGACACAAAAAAGCATATTCACAACCCTCAAATCAAACTTTACCTTCAGATGATTAACAAAATCAAGCTAATATACAAGTTATGACGTGTGGACATGTGCAGGTACAAGACAGCATTTTCAGAAAAACAGTAGTACTAATTAAAAAACAGGTAAATTGTATTGTTAGAGTTGAAGAAATGGTTTTGGATTTTGGAGCACTGGATTTTGTTTCGAGTGTAAGTTGATATTCTTTCCAAATGTACATCACCTGCAAACTATTGCTTTCTGTAATTATATTTCTGGCCATGTCTCAAATGCTGGGAGAAAGAAAGACACACTGAAAGTTCGGCTCATCTGCTCTTTGATGATGTGCACCCAACGATCCTGTTTCAGATCAAACACAGAGCACTGGAGGCAAGAGGAGTCGGGTGCACAAATACACCCAGATCCTCTTTCAGCGCCACTTCTGTTCTTGACACTCACATCAAAACAAGCTGCTTTTGTTAAAGATGACCACACCTGCAATGCCCCAACAGCTTTATGATGCATTCATAATGCAGTGCCTGCATTAAAATCTGTACCATATAGCTGTAAATGTGTGGCATTGCCTTGTGAAAATGTGCTTTGATATTCTAGACAAATATAAATATTTGACCCTCTTCCTGAAATAAATGCATGGCTTTGATGTTTGAAATGTTTTTATTATTATCCAGTGTTTTGAATATAGTTTTCCTAATATTTATTAATATATATTTTATAATATTAACATAACATATATAATATAATGAATATATTCATTATATTATATAATATTACAATACATCATATTATTGCAAGGATTGAAATAATGCATTTGTTTACTTAAAGAAAGTTTTTTTTTGTAGTTTGCACTGTAAAAATATATTTCATTAAGTTAATGAAACAGTGATTATGGTTTAAGTATGCTGTAGTATTTACTAAAAATTTACATTTTTCAGTGCATCTGCAACAAAATGTATAAAAAGATAATTCCATACAATAGCGCCACCCAGTGTTTCCATATATCACAACCTATTTATATAATATAATATAATATAATATAATATAATATAATATAATATAATATAATATAATATAATATAATATAATATAATATAATATAATATAATATAATAATATAATATAATAACTGTGAAAGTGCTGGAAATCCAGTGACTTTCAAATGCAAATGTAATTCTTTTGAAATGCCAAAATTAACCCCCATGTGACCCAATCGGTACTTAATAGGTTTACTAAATTCTCATTACAAAGCACTAATTAGTTTGGAGGTGGGGGGTTTGTTTAACAGTTGGCAGAAGATAATGTTAACTTAACTCCACTTGGAACAAGAGACATTTAAATTTAAGGTTGAATTAAAAAGCTGGATTAAAACAGTGTTTATATTGACTGTATTATTATTTATTTTTAGCAAACACACAATAAAGAAATAACAATAAATGTTATTTTAAATCAGAGGTATTAATTACAAAACAGGTAAAGATATATATAAATTACAACAACATTACAGAGCGAGACAGAGCAACAGGAATAAGAAGAAGAAGAACAAATGTGGATCTGCAGCTATCAGTGTTCTTCTCTGCTGGTTTGTAAATCACTGAGGACGTTTTTCACCATGAGAAACTGAGATTCTCTGTATGAACGCTTCAGCTTCGCTCTTCTGTTCTGAAACCAAATCTAGGAGACAAACATAAAAATATTAATCAAACTGCTGCAATAAACTTAAAAGAAAATTAAAACTCTCTGACACATTTCATCATCTACAGTTCGAACATCTTCCAGTTTAGTATTATGTGTCCTATAAAGTCCTCCATCACAGGTGTGCTTATTCAAACAGCCCAAAACAAACAATATTATACTAAATACATATTATTGGTCCAATATATAGATTCAGATCAGACTTCACCTGGATTCTGTCCTCATCTAGATGCAGTTTCTTAGCAAGTTCTTCACGTATATCAATGCCCGGGTAGGAGTTCACTTGAAACACACTTTCCAATATCTTGATCTGGACATTGAAAACAAAAACAAAAAAAACTGTATAGTTAATGACAAAATGACACAAGTTACTTTTTAGTAATTATACAGAAATTCATAAATAGTTCATGGTAGCTTTCAAGGTATTTTGTGATTTCAGAATAATAATTTTGTGCATTTCAATTTGGACGTTTTAGTTGGATGTTTTTTTTTACAATTTTTAAATGTAACCTTCTTGTTTTAGAACGTTCAGATAAAATTCAAATGTAACGTTTCCATATTATTTGTAACATGATGAAATGGAATGTTGCAGCTTCACAGAACGTTCAGAAATAACGGTTTCCTAACATAAAAGGAACGTTTGACAAACACTGTATATGTCGACGTTTACCTGGACACTAGAGAAGGCCGTTCGCGGCCGGCGCCCGATGTACCAGTTCAGTGTTCTCCTGTACGAGTCTGCTGGGGATTTACTGTAAGATTTACTGTCTTCATTCACCCTAACATCCACTGAAGCATCACTGTCTGCGACCACGCCACGGTTCTGGCATGCTGGTTTCACGTCTGGAATAGATAAAAGACAATATGTTAGGAAATAAACTCCATCGGTTTGTGCGCATCATCGCTGGAACGTGAGATAGAATTGATCGGTTTGTTCGAACGGGTCGCTCAATAGAATCGGTTCAGTAAATAGAGTCATTGCTTAAAACTGTTCTCAGAAACCAAACTGCTCTATGTGTTTTTCAATTTGCTCAGCCTAAATAGGTTACATTATCTGTTCATTGTTTAGCCTAGGTAAAGTATACAGCATCGGTTTGGTTCATTCATATCTCGAAATTATTCCCCAAAGCAAATTTCATTAATAATAATAATAAATAAATAAACGGAATAAAACGTTTAATTTTGAAGTGAAAAAGAAAGACTGTAGTAATGTTTTTTATTAAAACACTCTAATAATCTTTGTTTTTATCAAGAAAACCGGTTCTGTAAAACATCGGATCGTGCGCAGACTTCGTTTGAGAGAATCGGATTGTTCGAACTGGTCGCTCAAGAGAATCGGTTCAGTAAATAGAGTCATCGCTTAAATTTATTCTCAGAAACCAAACTGTCCTATGTGTTTTCAATTTGTTCAGCCTAAATAGATTACGTTATCGGTTCATTCATATGAAATTATTCCCAGAAGCCAATTTATTTAATAATTACCAGAAAAAAAGTAATGCACTGAATAAAATGTCAATTTTGAAGTGGAAAGAAAAAAACTGATTTTTTTTTTTTTTATGTAAAACATACTAATAATCTTTGTTTTAAACGGTTCGCTGGGATATAGCGATTCATTTAAGTGAATCAGATTGTTCGAACGGTTCGACGCTGATTCAGTAAACCGAGTCATCGCTTAAATTATTCTTAAGCAAACTGCTCTCTGCGTTTTCAGTTTGTTTAGCCTAAATAATTTACATTTTTTGTTGGTCCTAATATTAACAACCAATTTTATTATTTTATTTCATTTTGAAATAATACGCTATTTACGCTATGATAATCCCCAACATTTGTTTATAAAACTGTTACTTTTAATTTCCAAATATTTTTACAATATTGTTTTATTTTAAAATATACAGAAATAGCCTAAAGGTAGCCTACACCAATTGATTTGTGCTACAAACCAGCGTGTTTGTGATAATTAATCACTCATCAATCATCAGTTATTTTATTTATTTTGCGTTTAAAATAGTTCTTTATGAAAACACACATCTTAAATTGTGCATATAGGGCGTGTTATTTTACCTGTCCAGGGTCGGTAAGGTGCTGACAGGATGGTTCTCTGATCCGGTCTGTCGAGTCCCAGGATGCTGTCGATGGTGAAGGCAGACCGTCTGGGCACCGAGTGGTTCTGATGCCCGCTCACTGTGAGAGAAGCCATCTGGAGATACAGTCCTCTTCTTCTGGTGTGATCTGAAAGCTGGAGGTTCGTCTTTATAGCTCCACACTCCCCCAACATCACTAATTAAAGCCTGAGACCGTACATTTTCCATGTGAATCGTTGGCCCTCCGCATGGGGCCCCTGGACTGCAGGTATTTCAGGGTCCAGAATGAGGCGTTCCAACCTGAAGCAGCAACCTGTTATCTTCTGGAGACACTGAATCCCTTAAAGCTGCTATTGAAAGGGACAAAACACGCCTGATGTGCCATTCTTTTTACTCACCAGGTAGAAAATTAGACTCCGTTCCCGGGATTTATCTCCTCCCCATTTCCTTGTGCCACATCTCAGTATTATGAGAAAGCAGTCAACTAGTGCCTAATCTTATTTACCTTATTTTCTACCACACAAGTTTAAAATAATAAAAAAGCCTAATGCTGTTTAAACTAATCCTGTTGAATATTTCCATTCTCTTTTGACATGCATGGAGAAAGATGCTCCGGATCACAAAAGCACAATAGCTGCCTGGCAATTTGCTGGAAGCAGCATGTAATAATTGTCTCATTCAATGCCGAACTGATCTCTTTTGGTTGCTTGGCTGCTTTTAATAAACTACTTGCTTGTTTATTTGTCTTAGGCTCTTGGAGAGCACCGAGGACACAAGCCTGGCCCCTGCGGCTCCATTGTTTTGCAAAGAATTACCAATTAGGCTTATTTAAATGCAAACCAAATGAAGACCAATTAGAAATGCATATAAAATCACTCCACACACAATACAAGCAATGTATGCTTTATTTTACAGAGATAATCCAGTTGCACAAGTTTGGAGAGTTTGATGGAGCTCATACCGAGGTTGTTTTTAAAATACTTGAAATTAAAAGCAAATTGTTTATTGGATAATATTTATTCTTAGACACTTCAGAAATATGTGACGTCTTGACATCTTAACTTGAAGATATTATTAAAAATATATACTAAAAATTGTATGAAGCTAATAGAATTAAGTTTAATTTTTAGATTTTGCATATATATATATATATATATATATATATGTACACAAGTGCATCTAAAAAATATTAAGGAAAAGTTTTTTCTTTTATTTTTTTGAAAAAAAAAAACTTAACACTAAACGGACTTGATAAAACACAATGGACCAACACCAGCAGACATCACGGCACCCAAATCATCATTGACTTCAGAAACTTCACACATGTCTTCCTCCAGACTCCAGACCTTGATTTCCAAATGAAATGCTAAATTTACTTTTATCTGAAAAGTAACAGAGTTACAGTCCAGTTCTTTTTCCTCCTTACCTCAGGTGAAATGTTTCCAACGTTTTTTTTTTCTGGCTCAGAAGTGGTTTGGTTCTAGGAATGTGACAGCTGTAGCTCTTTTCCTGAAGATGTCTGAGTGTAGTGACTCTTGATGCACTGACTCCAGCTTCAGTCCACTCCTTGTGAAGTTCTCACAAGTTCTTGAACTGGCTTTTCCTGACAATCTTCCCAAGGCTGTGGTCATCCCTTTTGCTTGTGCACACTTCTTCCTTCCAGTCAACTTTCTATGAATATATTTTGATACAGCACTCTGTGAACAGCCAGCCCTTTCAGCAATGACCTTCTGTGGCTTTCCCTCTTTTTGGAGTGTGTCGATGATTGACAGTATTTATACTCAGAATTAATCAAACTAATCAAGCTTAAAATGGAATATTCAATTTTTTTGAGATACTGAATTTTTTATTTTCCTAAGCTTTAAGTCGTAACCATCAGAATAAAAAAAAACTCTTGAAATATTTCAGTTTGTGTGCAATGAATCTAGAATTTAAGAAAGTTTGCTTTTTTGAATTATAAAAAATAAAGACCTTTTCCATGATATTCACATTTTTTGAGATGCACCTGTAATAAGATATATAGATTAACCCCTATAAATGTAACTTTTATTTAACTTGCATTTATGATATTTTTATTTACTGATTTTTATTTATTATTTATTTCTCATTGTATTATTTTCAATGTTGGAAGTAGCTGTAAAATAATATTTGTGATCTGAAGAAGTATAATAAAGTTTTTAAAAAATAAGAAAAAAAGAACACATGCCTTTAAATTATATACCAGAGTAATAAAAAAAAACAAAAAAAAAAAACAAGGACATATATTATTTCTGTAAGGCAAGTGAGCTGTTTTAAAACAGATGTTAAATACCAATCTTCACTGTACCTCATAAATCCATCAACTGATTTTGTAGAAAGACATTTAGACACAAACAGTTTCTTAAAGGATAGACATAATCATGTGCAAATGAATGCTGCACATGCTTCAAACTTAATAACAGACTGTCATGTAACAGAAAGTGTCTCAGTATATAAACCATAAAGACAGTGTTAATTACTTCACTCAATAAACCAAATAAATGAATGAGATACAGTATTTAATTAAACAAAAAACTTGAATATTTCAGTTTGCAATTCCATCACCTGTTACTTTTATCCACAAGCTGAACCATTTCAGTATATTTGGCCATTATGTGCAATGCAGACTTCAAAATATCGTATACAAAACAGAACAAAAAAAAAACGACGTCATCCCAATTTTAAAGACATTTGATCAGATGATTAAAAAAAAATTATTCCTTAGTGATCACAGTGAGTGATTACATAACGGTCTATAAAATGAATCACATATGAGTGTGTAGATGAAAAATATTATGAAACATTGTTGCAATAGCTCAAGGACAAAAAACAGAACTGTATTAATAACAAAGACATATTATAAATCGTTTTGAAATGCAGTAGGATGAACCTCACAGAATCTCTCAAGAATGGCTCATATTTCAGAAACAATTGATTTCCCCCGGTTAAGATATTTAGTATTATTTCGATTTACCATAATGCATCACATTCTTGACCTGTTTTGTGAAATTCACTCTCAATTCTTCCACCGTTGACATGATACGAACGAAAAAACATGCAGCCTTAAAACATTATCAGTGAGAACAGAAAACCAAACCCTTAACATATTTAGTATTAAATCAGATATTATTCACACGTGCAACTTGATCGAAATATAGCAATAAATTCCTTACGTCTTCATCATGGTAGTGGATTCATTTTTACACATACATATATAAAACCCTCTAAAAGCAAATGCAGTTCAATAACGGATATGGTAAAAATACAGGATTCCTACAAATAACAACTTCGACAATTAAAAAGAATTCACTTTTTTTTTTCCATATTTAAATCATTGCTTCTGCAGGCCACTCTGGAGAACCCTTGAAGAACAGGAAGTGATATATTTGTTGAATCCAAGCACTGAACGGTTTTCATCAGGCATTTGATTCGCCCTTTTTCTGCCCCTCCTCTCCTGCCTCGCTGTCCTCTGATTGGCTGTTGCTTAGGACCAAGAACTGTCCATCAGCAGCTGATTGGCTGGGTCGACTAGAGGTGGCTATCAAACGGCTTTGTTCCTCGAGATCCTGTAGGTTTAGAAACCACAGCTTTGTATTTATTTATTTTTAAATTTATTATTTTATTCAGTAAGGATGCATTCAGTTAATCAAAAGTGACGGTAAAGACATTTATAAAAAAATTCTATTTCACATAAATGCTGTTCTTCTTTCTATTGCCCAAAAAAAGAAATTCAGTTTGTAGAAAAAAATTACATTGATAATAATCAGAAATGTTTTAGTATATTAGAATGATTATTGATGGAACGTGACACTGAAGACTGGAGACATGATGCTGAAAATGTAACTTTGCATCAGAGCAATAAATTACATTTTATATTATATTCAAATAGAGAACAATTATTTTTCATTATAATAATTTTTCACAATTTTACTGTATTTTTAATCACATCAATGCAGCCTTGAGAGACCTCTTTAAGAAACATTTAAAAATCGTACCAATCCAAAACCTTTACCTTCTCGATCTGTTTTTGTTTATGAAGTTCTTCTTGTTGTTTCTCCTTGGCTTTGTCCAAATCTCTCTGTTTCTGTGTGGCTTTGCGGTCCTAACAGGAAAAAATGTGTGCATATTGATGCATATCATCCGCATTATCAATTTTATTTGACCTAACGTGAATTTCTGCACAGAGAGAGTAATTTGAAATCAAATAAATGAAGGATTTTCTCACCATCTCAGAGTGGAGGGCGATCTGCTTCGCCAGTCCTACACTGTCACAGATCTAACAATCAAGAGCATCAACATCACCCAGATGAGCTTCAAAAGACCTCAAAAACATCCATATTCTTCAAAATCAGATGTCCTTATTACTGTATAAGTTTATAGAAGTATAAAACATAAGTAAAAAAATATGTTTAAATAAAAGTCTATAATTAAATTATATACATATATATTATATACATAAATACCAAATAAATTATATCTAAACTTAATATAACAATATATTTCCTAATATTAATATAATAACTACTATGTCTGTGTTTGTGTAAATAATAATTTAATATAAGTTATATATTATAGACTAATATAATACATATATTTTATAGTAATATTATAAAATATAATATATAATATTAAATTATTGATATAATAATTTATAATTTAAAATTATATAAAATAATATATTATACTTTTATGTATACTAAAATTATAGTATAATGTAATATATAAATATAATATTGAAATATGCATTATTATATTCATATTTTTATATTCATATCATATTAAATTATTAATACAATAATTTATAATTATATATATGTGTGTGTGTGTGTGTAATGTAAATAAATTATAATATAACATACATATATTTAGCTTAATATATTCATATTATTTTTAGATATTTTATTTGATATTATATTTTATTTTGAAAATGTAATATAATAATATAAAAATAATAATACAAATATTAAAATATATTTTAATATAATTTAATATATTATAATTTTATATATATATATATATATATATATATAAAAAAAAATTAAATTTTTTTTTTTAAATTATTATTATTAAGCCGAGATCAGGGTATTTGTACCTTCTCTCCATCATTGTTTGACTCAAAGACGTAGCAGACTGTGACGGGTCGTCCGTCCATTCGTCCTCCTGCCGTCTTCAGCACAAAACCAAGAAGGCGCTTGTTCTCCTGATGTGACGCACACAGCACAACGCTGGAGAGAGGAAACTGAGGGACGATAACAAACACTGACTTTAATACAGCGCTGGATTGGGTCTGAACACTCAGTGTGAGCAGTACAAGCTAAATAATACATGAACCTTACATTCTGTGAACAAAAAAGTAACATAAATTACAAAACTAAGGACTTACCCATAGTCTTGTGACTTGTGTCTGTGGGTCAATAAGCCTAGAAATAACCAAACAGAAGATTTTAAGAGACGTTAAACTATGTTGTAATGTAACCCTAGACCAAAATCTTAAAAAATATATTTTTTTCACATTTTGCGTAACGTTTGTCCATGCAAAACTCTGTTCAAATCATGCCACTGAAGTGCTGCTTGACATTTTATGACTTGTATAAAGACAGGAACAGTACAGAACAGCTGTGAGACCAGCGAACTCAGTAACTGACTTGAGGCATTCACAGGTGACGAGCAGATGAGACTCGGTCATCCTGAAGATGTTGTGAATGGCTCGGGCGGCCAGGATCTGTCTCATGGTCTCATAGATGACGTCTGCGCTCTCTGTGGCCTTCACCTCCATGCAGCCCAGGAACCGGACGATGTAAAGCTGGTGCAGAATCGAGTCTGAAACCACACGAGAGACCAACATGAAATCAATGCATTTTCTTAATAAAAGTCATATTGTGCATGCATCAAAAACACACCAGAATGCAATAACTTGCTCTGCTTTTCTCCTCATGTACAAAAAAAGGAAAAAATATTATTAATTAATCATATGATAGTCTGCTTTGGATAGTTCAATAAAATCAGATGAATATAAATCAAGTGCCAGCCTCAGTATGTCCCAGGATATTCTATTTTTTATCAGAAAATACATTGCATTGTGTAAATTAACCTGTTAAATGTCACTGGCCCACCGGTGGGCCCACTTGCTATTACATGTTTTAAACAGGAATATCTTAGTCTGAACCTAAAGTAATCTTGACAAACTATTTTCATTGGAAAGCTTAGTTTTGATATTTGGTGAGTTATTTTTTAGATATTTTACAGAGCAACAGTCTTCATTAATTTATTAAAATGCAAAATTTATAAGAGTCAGAGAGTGCGTTCTGACTTTTATTTTAAAATGGGGATGCAGTCATGAAAAATCAGTATAAATCTTTATTTATTTTCATGGAGAGTGTTCAAAAGATAACATCCATTTTATTTTTTGAGAAAAAAAGATCTTAAAGTGTTTTGAATCTATAGAAAAAACAACAGATTATCCTTTTTTTGATGCATTGTGAACTATAGTCCAGGGTTCTCATAGCATGTCTTATATGTTTTTTGAGGTTGAATATAATCAAATACTGCCAGACTGACCCTTAATACTTCTGATGGTGATGTCTAATTCATAAATATTGAGAAATGTATGGAAAAACATGTTTCATTTATGGAAATGAAGGCGTCCTTAAATGGTCACTAATGGGGTTTGATGGTCATCTAGTGGAAAAGTTTGGTACTACGCCCGAACAAAATCTCACTGAAAGCACGTTTTTTTGAGATATCAACTTCAAATTTGGAACATAACTTGTGCAGAATTTTGGTTTTGATTTTCTAGCAGTTTTAAAGTTAAACATGTTTTGTAAAATATATATTTTATATACAAAATAAATATTTATTATATTTCATATTTTCATAAACCTAAACTTCCGTAACTTTTTGTTATACAATCTTATAAAATAATCTGTCAAGAGACCAACCTTCAGTTTACTATTAAAGAAACAGCACACACATCAATTTTAAATAAGTCATTAAAAGACAATTAAACATTAACAGTTTTATTTTTTTATTTTGAACTCATGTTCTAATTATTTATACACATTTCAAATTTTGGCTTTTTAAAATCTTTTTGAAAGTAGTCTCTTCTGCTCACCAAGGCTGCATTTATTTGATTAAAAATATAGCGAAAACAGCAAAAATTGTGAAATATTATTACAATTCAAATTTTCTATATGAATATATTTTAAAATGTAATTTTTATTTTTTTAAATAGCAGACGGATATTTGAATATATATTAAAATGTAATTTATTCCTGTGACCAAAGCTGTATTTTCAGCATCATTACTCCAGTCTTACGTGTCACATGATCTTCAGAAATAATTCTGATATGATGATCAACACAAAGTTAATGTTAAAGGCAGTTTTGTTGCTTCATATTTTTTAGGAAACCCTGATGAATGTTATTTTTCGGGATTCTTTGATGAACAGAGAATTCTTTGAAATAGAAATCTTTAGTTACATGACTTTACTGTCACTTCTGATTCATTTAATGTGTATTTGCTGACTAAGAGTATTCATTTCTTTCAAAACAAAACTGCCCCCAGACTTTTTGAGCAGTAGTCTAAACATATCTTCATAAATATACCTTCACTTTCTTCAGACTTTGACCCTCCAGATTCACCAAACGGGTTGGTCCTTCTTTCAGCAAAGGGAAAAACACAAACCAGAGCTGAGTAATCCAGCTAATAACAATCAACAGTAAACTGTCCTGCAGAGATTCGAGCACACACCTTCCCTGAGCGCCGCTCTTGGCCTGACTCGTGTGCTCCTCGCTGACCGGTGAGATGATGTCAAACTGAATGGGCGTGTCCGGAGCCACCAGCGAATCCAGAGACAGAGACGACAGCGCCGGAGACTCGGAGCCCGCGGAGCACTGACTGCCCGAACGATCCGTTTTGAGTCGACCTTGCCTTCAGACGCATTTATAAACACAACATGGAATCATTTAAAATCAGATCTCTTTGATGAGGGAATGTATCCTTTGCAGTGAATGGGTGCCGTCAGAATGAGCTGATAATCCACAGTCCATCAGTTAACATCTTGTGAAGACAAAAGCTGCATGTTTGTAAGAAATAAATCCATCGCTTTTAACTTCTGGTTAAAATCATAATAACGCTTCCTCCAGTTTTCTCTCACATCAAATCAAGACACATATTTGTTTAAATGTTTAGAGCTGTTTTGGCTTGTAAACGGTGCTAGATTTCTTTTCTGATTCAGACGAGATTACTTTTTCACCGGAGGAAGCGTTATTATGGATTATGGATTCTTATTTTAACCAGAAGTGAAAAACCTCTTCATGATGGATTTATTTTTTTACAAACATGCAGCTTTTCTCTTTTTGGGACATTAACTGATGGACTGGAGTGCTGTGGATTATTGTGATGTTTTTATCAGCTCTCATTCTGACGGCACCCATTCACTGCAGAGCATCCATTGATGAGCAAGTGATGCAATGCTACATTTCTCCAAATCTGATGAAGAAACAAACCCATCTGCATGTTGTATAGTCTGGTAGTGAATATATTTTCAGCTGATATTCATTATTGGGTGAACTAATCTTTAAAATCTCACGTGCTCGGTCTGAAACTGTCGTGCCGCTGCTGGAAGGAAGGTGAAGGAGTTACAGCCTCCAGAGCCGATTGATTCACTCTCGCTGCGATTTCCTGCCGAAACGAGAAACATTAGCAATAACTGACTTGAAAACACATTTAAGGTATTTGATCATGTTTGCAGAGGTTTAGGGTTTCATGCATCTGTACTCCACACTCACCTCTGGGTTCTCACTGAGGTATATCCTCTTAGAGATGTTGTTTATGGTCGCAATCCACTAAAATAAAAATAAAAACGTGTACAATATTTCCGATTGGTGAGTCTGATGAGCTGCCCATCAACAGCATGTTTAGAGTCATACTTCAATGAATGACTGAATAAATAAATAAATACATTTTATTTGTCCATCTACTGCATTTTGTAATGCTGATTGTAATTTTAAAGAAACAGGTAACAATTACAGTAATGAGAATATAATGAAAATTACAACTATGAGAATTGAGAGAAAATATTAGTAAATATATATATTAAAATATTATTTAATATATATATTCAAAAAGTTTAGGGTTGGTAAAGGTTTTATTTAGTTTTTGTAATGCTCAAGAAACATTTTTGATTATCATCAATGTTGAAAACGATTTTTGCTGCTTTTTATTTTTGTGGAAAATGATGCATTTTATTTTTCTGGATTCTTTAAAGAAACACAAAGTTCAGAAGAACAGCGTTTATTTGAAATAGGAATGTTATAACAACATAAATGTATTCACTGTCTCTTTTGATCAAGTTAATGCATCCTTGCTGAATAAAAGTATGAATTTCTTGCTGACTACATTTTTTAACAGTAGGAATTTAATTCTAATCATAATTGATTTTGTGGTGAAATCAAGAGAAGCTCCTCACCTCCTCACAGTCTTTCCTGCTCTCCGCCTGTAATATGACGGCCCTGCGGTACAAACAGAAACAATATCTGACAGATGTACTGAGAAAGGATCAGACAGTTGAGTTTAAACTGGATCAGCATTTGGGAATTTCATTGGCAGCTGTACAGTGTTTACATTCCTTTTACTACACTGATACCAGAAGAACATGGGAAGTAACCAAACCATTTTGGAGGATTTTAGATTTTCCCACCCTTATCCCCAGATCATCCAACATGCAGATGAGTTTGTTTCTTCATCAGATTTGGAGAAATGCAGCATTGCATCACTTGCTCAGAAATGGATGCTCTGCAGTGAATGGGTGCCGTCAGAATGAGAGTCCAAACAGCTGATGAAAACCACAATAATCCATAAAAATCCATCAAAATATGTATTAAGAGCTGTTTTGGAGACTGTTTTGGCTTGTAAACATCACTTGAACTGTGCAGATTTCTCTCCTGGTTCAGACAAGACACCGGACCATTATTATGGATTATAGACAGTTAAAAGTTAAATCATCTTAATGATGGATTTGTTTCTTACAAACACAGCTTTTCTCTTCTCAAGACATTAACTGGTGCACTGGAGTGCTGTGGATTACTTGTGGATTACTGTGATGTTTTTATCAGGACTCTCATTCTGACGGCACCCATTCACTGCAGAGCATCCTAAATTTCTTAATGCTACATTTCTCCAAATCTGACGAAGAAACAAACTCATCAACATCTCAGATGGCCTGAGGATGAGGACATTACCAGCATTATTTTATAACAAGCCGTTTCAGCATCTCAGTCACCACAGAGGTGAAATGACTGCAGTAATACCGTAATAACTACTAGTACAAGAACATGCAATGGTCAGAACTGTACAAGACAGATTTGTGCACTGAAAATCGTACTTCTTGCCATTAAATGATGTGATCTGAAAGCAGAAGCGTCGGTCATCACAGTCCACAGCCATGACGGAGCAGTTGTCGATGTCCATAACGAGACCTCCGGCGACGTCTCCACGCGACTGGCTCATGAGGTTTCCTCCCTGCGTGAAGAAATACTGACGATCCCAAGCAGACGACACCAGACTCGTCTTACTGGCGGGGAGAAGCGTGAGATCGTTAGAAATGCAGACGACTCGACTGAAGCACAGACATGTGGACTCGTGGCTGACGCGGTCGTACTAGCGAGTGTTGAGGTAGCCGGCCTTGCGGGTCAGATTGCGGTTCACAGGGATCTTGTTGGGATCCGGGTCGGGCATGTAGAGCGGGTCACTGGCCGCTTTCAGGTCCTGAATCGTCTGCTCGGTCGCTTCAGCATCGCTGTCCATTTCCCTGCGAACACTACAAGCACAAAGAGAACAAAGACATGACATTTTGGAATAACCCATTAACTATTGTTCTCTCATCTGAATTAAAACACATGCAAACAAACACACCACATTTATTTATTACACTGTCTTGTTAAAGTAATGACTGAAATAATGTGCTTGCATGCAAAGAATAATTTAGAATAAGTTAAACATTACTTAAACAGAATCAGTAGTGTGCAATACTTAAGAAATATAAAATACAATAACAAACGTTTTGGTTTATAATGTTTTTGAAAGAAGTCTCTTCAACTCACCAAGGCTGCATTTATTTGATTAAAAACAGTAATATTATGAAAAATTATTACAATTTAAAATATTTGAATATATAGTAAAATGCAATTTATTCCTGTGATCAAAGTTGTATTTTCAGCATCATTACTTCAGTCTTCAGTTTCACATGATCTTCAGAAATCATTCTTTGCTGCTCAAGAAACATTTAAAATGTACATGTGACCCTGGAGCACAAAATCAGTCTTGAGTCTCTGAGGTGTATTTGTAGCAATAGCCAAAAAAAAAAACATTGTATGGGTCAAAATTATTGATTTTTATTTTATGCCAAAAATCAATAGGATATTAAGTAAAGATCATGTTCCGTGAAGATCTTTAGTAAATTTCCAATCGTTGATATATAAAAACCTGATTTTTAATTAGTAAAATGCATTGCTAAGAATTAACCTGGACAACTTTAAAGCAGATTTTTGCAGTATTTTGATTTTTTTTGCACCCTCAGATTAGATTTACAAATAGTTGTATCTCGGCTAAATATTGTCCGATCCTAACAAACCACACATCAATAAAAAAAAAGATGATTTATTCAGCTTTCACATGATGCATAAACCTTAATTTAGAAAAACGGACCCTTATGACTGGTTTTGTGGTCCAGGGTAACATATGTCTCATACTAATCTTTATTTCAGTTAACAAAATCTATTTTTTTAATTTTATTTTAACAATAAGAACACAGACTGAAACTCACTTCTGGACACTGGTTCCAATGTTGGTGAGAAACTCCTCCCACTGCTGCGTCAGATTCTCTGAGCCCAGTTTGAAGAAACTGATCTGAAGAGAAGCAAACAACAGTGAGTTATAAAGCTCCTCTGTTATCAGATGGTGTTGTGAATGGAGGATGAGGGCTGTAGCTGATGTTTGACAGCGGTATCAACACCTGCGCCTGCATGTATCCCAGCAGCGGCTCCAGCAGAGCCATCTTCTTCTTGTACTGCAGCATGTTGAGCGATGCGAAGTACTGCATTATGGTCTCGTGCTGTTTTTTCCTGGACGTGTAGACGTCCTCCATCACTTCATTCTTCACCTGCAGTGAACACATGCATGACATCACTTAATGCGGGGCGGGACGTGATTTTAAAGATTGGGAATTGACTGGATGGTGAAAAGTGCCTCTATAAGCTGAGCAAAGATTACTGGAATACGGTTTACGAGGAAATACTATTCAGCTTTTCTACTTAAAAATGTCATGCTTAATTCAAGGTTCCTTGCGGTTTCTCTGTTGTTTACTAGCGATTTCTGAGTTTTTTTTGTTTGTATATTTTGTTTCAGTGGTATAAGACATGCAGTTAAAAAATGTCATTAGTGAAAAATTTTAATTATCCTAAAAATTATTTTACATTTATTATATATTTAAATGTCTTATTATTTCTTATTTTAGTTTAGCAAAACTAAAACTATATAAAAAAAAATGTTGCATGAAATAAAATAAAATTGATCTAAAATAAAATATAAAAAAGCTTTCCCAGGCAACATTTCTCTTTTTTCCCATTTAGCTTGATAACCTGATGTACTATAATAACTAAAACTGAAATAAATAATAAATAATAAAAAACTATATGAATACATTTATAAATTACAAACGCTAATGAAGGAACTGAAATACATAAAAAGTACAACAAAATTACTAAAACGTTAATCAAAGAAGCAAAAATATATAAATGAAATGAAAATATCTGAAACTATCTGTGCAGTCTCAATGATACTAAAATAACTCTGAAGCAAATGTGATTTTAGATTAGAATTTAAAATCACCTGCACTGATGAAAAAAGTGCAATAAGAAGCTAAATATAAAGTACATTTTGACTTGATTTCTGAGTGTATTTTTTATATTTATATTTTTTTCTTCGGTATAAGACATGCAGTTAAAAAATAAGATGCCTTGTTGACATCAGTGAAAAATGACACTTATACAATTTTTTTTATTATTATTATATATTTAAATGTATTATTATGTATTATTATAGTTTACCAAAACTAAAACTATAAAACAATTTGTTGCATGAAATAAAATATAATTTATCTAAAATAAAATATAAAAATAACTTATTTTATTTCAGCTAGTTTCCCAGGCAACATTTCTCTTTTTTCCCATTTAGCTTGATAACCTGATGTACTAAAATAACTAAAACTGAAATAAATAATAAATAATAAAAAACTATATGAATACATTTATAAATTACAAATGCTAATGAAGGACCTGAATAAATATATAAAAAGTACAACAAAATTACTAAAACTTTAATCAAAGAAGCAAAAATATACAAATTAAATTAAACTATCTGTGCTCAATGATACTAAAATAACACTGAAGCAAATGTGATTTTAGATTAGAATTTAAAATCACCTGCAACGATGAAAAAAAGTGCAATAAGAAGCTAAATATAAAGTACATTTTGACTTCATCTTAACTGGATTAAACTGAATAGTGAAATATCTGTTCGATATTTTCTTCTTTTCTTATCCTAGACAAGGACACGTCTCAGAATCTGATTAACTCTCAGTGTGTGTGTCTGAGTAAATGAGCACATTAAAACACACACACATACACGTTACACTCTGTACGTGTCAGTATGAGGACAGGCGGAGCGGAATGCAAACCAACCAGCTGTCAATCATAAAACAGTGTGAATTCAACCAATGCCACACCTTCTCATTCTCCCGTCGTTTAGACAGTCGACTGTATCTGTTTACAGCTGCGTCGTGTTCTGAAATCAAATATGTTGAATATAATGAAGCAAAAAAACAATGGTTACCTTATCAAATGATGCAGAAACTATGTGGAAAAAAAATGCTTACCATCACTTGCAATCTGAAACACTTCCTTCAGGATGACAATCTCTGGAGACAATAAGAGGAAGTCAGTCAGTCAGCGCATTACACTAGAGTTAACTGAAATACATCTAAAATTGCGACAACAACAAAAAAAATTCATTACTTTAAATTAGGCATTAAATGAAATAAAATATAAAAATATAAAGTTTCAGAGTATTTAAATATTAATAAATATTATAAAGAAAATTCTGCAACACTACTTATTTTATTTAGTTTAACTTGATGTTATAAAATAACTAAACGAAAACTAAATTTAAAATTAAAACTGTTGACATATAAAAAAACTACTAGAAAAAAAGACCAAAAATAAAAATAAAAATAAATCTTTAACTTAAATTAGAATGAAAAATTCAAAATTAAAAAATGCAAAATGTGTTTCAAAATATTAACAAAAATTATTATTTAAATTCAGTATCTTGATGATACTAAAGTTTTATACAGGTGCTTAACAAATAAATGATTACCGTAAATGGGCAGGGAACATTAATATATAGTTAAATACATTATTATATGAAAGGAAAAAGATACATTTACTGAATAAAATATATATATATATATATATATATACACTTTATAGACATATAAAAAAAATACAAAAAAATAAAGTCCTACAAAAACTATAAAATTGTAATAAAATTTAAGTGGAAGATTCAAAATACTAATAAAAACTATAATAGTGTCTCAGTTATTCCATAATTACATTGATTTACACAGCTGCTTAACAAATACATTACTAATTGAGCATGAAACATTAATATATAGGCAAATTACTTTATATGTTATAAAAAATAAAACTTATTTTTTACTGTAATAAAAAAATATTACAAAATATTACAAAAAGCCCAAAAGATTACTAAAACTAACTGAAATTAAAATAAAACTATAAAATTAATAAAAACTATAATGATATCTCAGTGAATAATATTACAAAGCTACTTAACAAAATGACTAAGGTCAGGAAAATATATAAAATGTATACATAAATATAAAATATGAAATATATGAAAAGAAAGAGAGACATGAAATAGCACAGATTACACATCTATGAACGGTTGCCTTTGTTTAAGAATCATTATAAAACAAACACTTGACAACAAAATAGTAGACCAATCAGAACGCTCTACCCCATAATGCACTGCTGTGTCCTACCTCTCAGGTCTCTCTCCTGAAACTGTGTGATGGGGAACATCATGGCGTCTGCGAGCTGAGTGGAGAGAACGGCGTGACACGAGCTGAGCTGAAAGAAAACACACAGAGTCACTCACACACACACACACACACACACACACACAGATCCACAGCACCTTCGCTACATCACGAGTTCTGACCTCGTCAATGACTTTGGCAAACTGCTGCAAAGTGGAGCTCATGACCTCATCATCACCTCCCAGAGGAAAACGCTGCACAGCAGAGAGAGATACTGAACTATAACAGAGAACTCCAGAGAGATGAGATATTATGTGTTAAAGCATCGAAAGGCAGAATCACCTGCTTCTCGTAGTCCTTCAGTAATCTAGACGTCAGATGTGTGGCAGCACTCAGTTCATTCTGAAAGCAGAAGCACACAAGTCTCATCAAAAATAAAGTCATAAGAGAAAATAACATTAGGTATGACAAAAATTAAGCTTTTTTATTATTGTGAATATTATTTGTAATATTATGAATGCTTATTTTTATTTATTTATAATTTATATTATTTAATATTGTTGTTGCTGACAGTACATTTTTTTTAAATATCAATAATTTATATTATTATTTTATCTCATTTTATCTTCTTAATATTGATATACAGATAGTATCACTCATAGTAATTTTGTAATAATATCAATAATATACAATAGTTTTATTTTATATTTAATAATACAATTAATAATTACTATTACATTTAATTACTGTCATTATTAAGACTGATATGATTATTAACAATAATAAAAATAATAATAATTGAATGATATTAATAATATACAATAGAATTATTAAATCTCATGGACATTATTATTAATATTTTAACAATGATTATTAATACTATATTACTAATAATATATAAAACTATTGTCATATCTTGTAATATAATGAATATGTATTATTCATATTTCAATAATGATTATTTTTACTATATTAATAATAATATATATAACTATTATCATATCTTGTAATATAATTCATATTTATTATTTTTAATATTTTTATAATAATTATTACAATTTTAATAATAATATATACAACTATTTTCATATCTTGTAATATAATGGATATTTATTATTATTAATATTTTAATAATGATTATTATTACTATATTAATAATAATATATAAAACTATTGTCATATCTTGTAATATAATTATTATTTATTATTATTATTATTTTAATAATGACTATTATAACTATATTAATAATAATATATAAAACTATTGTCATATATTGTAATATAATTCATATTTATTATTATTAATGTTTTAATAATAATTATTACTATATTAATAAAAATATATACAACTATTTTCATATCTTGTAATATAATGGATATTTATTATTATAAATATTTTAATTATTATTTAAAACAACAACAACAATAATATATTACTGTTAATAATAAATATATATTAGAAAAATTATTAATATATATTGCATGGAGAAATAAAAACGTGGGTTTAATTTTCCCTATCCAAAATATGATTTCTACTGTCTATCTTTCGTTTTTGGTGTGCATTATGATCATGGCAAGATCTTGAGGTTGTGTCTGATTCATCCATTTAGACTAAATCTGCGATCTCTATTATAATGTGACAGCTGATCGTCTATGTTCTCACCTGAGCGTCGTAGATTCTCTGCATGGCTTTGAAGAGCTGACTGAAATAACTGGATGTAGCTGCTGTATCTTCCTCAAACACACCGAGCAGAGAGCGAGTCTGAAAAACACCAGCAATATACATCTGCAAGATGTCTGTTGGGCATCTGGAAAGCATCTGCTGTGTACAAACATCTGATAGAAGACTTTTTACATACATAAACATCTTAAAGACATCTTCTAAAGGTCTATTTGACATCTGACAGGTAAACAAAAATCCTGTATTGTTTTGCAGATGTAAATGCAGACATCAAGCAGAGTCTCTGAGATATAAAAGTGCTATTAGCAATACGTCTATATGATGCATTTCCTATAATAAGATGTATAAAATAGGACTAGATGTTTAGACACGCCTTCAATATGTTATTACTATCATGAAATGTGTTGTTCATTATTAAAAATTGGATGCATGTCAAACAGGACCCCAGACTTAATTTCTGAAGCTCTGTTGAGACATTTCAGACTCAAGTGTGACTTTAAAGCAGAGTGATACAGAAACGAGTTGTGAACACGAACATTCACTCTGATTGGTGAAGACTGTTTTTTTCTGAATTACAGATTTAATCATTTAAAAAGTCTCGCTGTAGTTTTATGATATATTTGTGACATGATTTCATGATCAAATAACTGATAATTGTCAAAACTGATCGAAACGAGTCTGATCAAAGCATCAGGATGAACAGACACACAGCGAGAGCAGCAGATGTTTATTATGATCAATGTTTGTTTATTAATTTCTGTTAGCATGCTGGCTAAACGCTGCTGGTTTAACGTTAAAGTTACCTGCGGACTGTCCTCCAGAGTTTCCTCTATTGGTAATTTATCGATTCCTGGCATGATTGCAGATGTACCGCGAGCGCAACGAACTATTTACTTTATTATTCAGAAACAAAAGTCACAATGTTGTAATATTGATCTCCGCTTTTTTACTGACAAATCAACACCCAACCGGATCCGCCCACAAATGCGGAAGTCCCGCCTCCTCTCCCCGCTGATTGGCGGAGGCGCTGTGGCTACTATGATGATGTCCGCGCTTGTTTATAAGAAATAAAAGCCATTCGTGGCTCTCTGATGGTTTATAATATTATTTTTTTTTAGAGAAGTTTTTCATGTATGTTTTTTTTCCTAATCCACTCAAACTTTTTATAATATTTATACATTAATTTATAAACCTTTCAGAAGTATGCCAGAATAATGTCTGTTAGTTGTTTTTTCAAATGTTGTATTAAAATAAAATAAAATAAACATAAAATAAAATAAAATTAAATTAAAAACTGTGGCTCTTATAAAAATACATGAAATTTTAGTTTGCAAATGTGTGGGGAAAATTAAATAATGTTGATTATCTGAAGTCAATATGGGTTGAAACCTTTCAGAAGTATGGCAGGCTGATAGCTGTTAGTTGTTTGTCAAATAAAATAAAATAAAATGTAATCAAAAGCTGTGGCTCTTATAAAAATTATATTAAATAATGTTCATTATCTGATGTTAATAGGGGATAAATATTATTAAAATAAAATTTATATAAATATTATTATATTAGCAAAATATTTAATTCATGGATGTATTTTTTTAGAATCACTTACTATTTATAACATTTATTTAAAAAAACTTTCAGAAGTATGGCAGGTTGGTGATAGCGGTTGATTGTCAAATGTTGCATTTCAAATTAATTTAATAAAATAAAATATTAACATTTAACAATAAACATTTAAAAACTGTGAAAGTGTGGCTCTTATAAAATGTAAATGAAATGTTAGTGTGGCAACATGGAAAAAAAAATAGTGTTGATTATGAGTTTTAATATGGGCTAAATATTATCAAAATAACAATTTCATGAGACAATCGGTTAAATAATTTCTTATTTATTATAATTTAATCTTAAGAAACTACATGCATAAAAACTTCCTAAAAGCCTCCTAAAAGTTATCTCTATATAGATAAAAAACTTTTTACACAGATGTACTTTCCAAAAAAAAAAAAAAAAACACTTTTCTTCATGAATAAATGCATTAATGGTTATATTTTCTTGAAACAAATATTTATTTATTTATTTGAAAAAATTATTGCGTTCTATACCTCTGGTTCTATATATATTTGCTAACATTTGTTAACATTAAGACTTTGCTCATATTTCATATTAATGGTATTTAAATAATATGCACATAATTCTGGACAATAAGTCTATTATGGAGTGTCCATTAGCTCTAACAGTTTTTTTTATTTTTATGCATTTAGTAGACACTTTTGTCCAAAACGACTCACAGTGCATTAAGGCTAACAATTTACCTAACATGTGTTCCCTGGGAATCGAACCCACAACCTTGCACTTGCTATGCGTTACCATTTGAGCTACAGGAACACTGTAAGACTGAACACTGTGTTTCTCCAGGTGCATGCTCTGCTTCATTGCTTCTGAGCGTAGAGATCATATTCTCTGTAAAGGATGTATTGCTTCAGTCGGTCTGGTAATGGAAGGAAGCTCATGAAGATCGGAGCTCTCAAACGCAACCGACCCAAACAAGCCCTGATCTTCAGCCGACAGAGATGCTGCAGACAGCGGGCGTTCTCTGCAAAGAAACAAAACGTCAAATATGAAAGCATGACATGAGCAGAGAAAAAGCAGTTTCACAGCAAAGTTAATATTTTGCACAGGGGTGTAGGTTTGATTTTGGCATTGGTGGGAACATAATAGCAGACAACAGAGATTTAATTGTTTGGTCTAAATTATTCTCTACTAAAAAAGTCTCTCTTAGTCTCTAAACTCCACACACTTCATAACAAGTGATGTCTGACTTTGGAAACTATATTTCTCTCCTTAAAAGTTAATTTTTAATATGAAGAGGTCAAACAAGAGACTATTGAGGTCATTCAAATTTCACCAAAAGCTTCTGGATGTAATTATAATAGAAGTCAGACAGAGTTACTTTGAGGGAGATTCGTTCACTTGTTTATCAATGAGAAACTTTGATCAGACTTTTCTTTCTGTTTTAAAAATGTTTTCTTTGGACTGTTAGACTAATAAGAGAATATGGGAAAATATAACTTAATTTCTGTTTCCTGCTAGCTATATTTCACACACAAGATAAAAAAAAAATAATAATAATCAACATTTAAAATCCACACGTTTAAATCAACATTTAAATAAAAATGTATCAGAAAAAATAATAAATAAATATAAATAAATATATATATATATATATATATATATATATATATATATATATATATATATATATACACACACACACACACACACAGTATAGTATAATAATAATAATAATAATAATAATTATTATTATTATTATTATTATTATTATTATTATTATATAAATTGTTATTGTACACATATATAATTGTTTATATTTTTCACTGCATTACAATATTTTTTATTTCAATCACCAGTAAAAAAAAACATACAATACTAATATAAATTATTGTATTGTATACCAATACAATAATATATAAATAATTAACAGTAATTGCAATTATTAAGAATAACCATAATATATTTAAAAAAATGTAATAAAGTATAATAATTTAATATCTATTGTCATTTATTGATTTTTTTATTTGAAAGTAATTTTTCAATGCCTTACAATTATTTAAATCAACAGCTAAAAGACAAATAAAACAGAAATATACACATTTATACAAATACAATCATGTTTACCGTGATTACTATTATTAATAGTGATATCAAAAATTTATAATAATAAGTAAAGCATAATGTAATGAATATTTCGTTAATTAATATTATGATATAAAAAGTTTATAAATAGTATAAATGATAATATAAACACTTATACAATTATAAAAATTATTTAAACAATGTACAAACCTTAAAATTTGCATTATTTTTTATATTTTAATGTAATTTTCACTGCGCAACATTTTATATTTATTGAAATCAGCAGTAAAAAAAACGAGATATATACAATGTAAACAAATACAATAACATGTAAACAATTCAAAGCAATTACTATTATTATTAATAAAAATATCAATATTATAATATTACATGAAGCATAAAATTTATATTTATTATTATTATTATTACTGTATAACTGTTAATGTACAAACCTACTTTTGTAGTAATTTCATTTTAAAGTATTTTTTCATATATACAAATTTTATGAAAGTGTCAACAATTTACTTATTAATATCAATAATAGATTAATAACATTATATAAACTATAACGAATCCCAAACCTTGAATTTGGCAGATTTCAGGCCACTGTTTCTGCTCCATAAGCGCAGCCTTCAGTTTGGAGCAAAAGGTCACATGATCGACGTAATCCAGCATGATGCGAACCATGTTTCCCGAGAGATGCTTGAGCCACGAGACAGAGATGACCTCGCAGAACTAGAGCGAGAGGAAAAGAGAGATCAAGACTCAGAAACATCGGACGCCTGACGTCAGACGTGAACTCACCAGTGTGTCTTTGATGACCGTGTCACTCCAGCCCTCGTATCCGTGCGGGACGTGCGATCCCTCTCCGTACGGACAGTCAAAGCATCGCTCCACGTCATAACCGTAGTTACACAGCATCCGCAGCACCACCTCGTCCTTCAGCGCGTACTGTAAGGCCGAAGGGAAGTGCGTGGTGTTCACTCTGCAGTAGTAATTGACGTTGGCTCCGTAGCGAAGCAGCAGGTTGATCAGCTCGTAGTTCCCCATCCGCAGCGCCACCTGCAGGCACTTGACGGGATCCTGGTTTGGCATGGCTCCGGCCTCCAGCAGGACTCGGGTGGAGGCGATGTCTTCGTTTGAGACGGCGAAGTAGAGCGCAGACTGGCGCTTGTCATCATAGCTGCGGCGCACCCATGGGTGCAGCATGAAGTTAGGGTCGTAACCGGCCTTCAGCAGCATCTCCAGACACTGTGTGTGTCCACCGGCCGCCGCCGAGTGAAGAGGACTGATCCCACTGTCATCCACCGCTTCCAACGACGTCACCGGGATCAGCAGAGCCAGGGCCCTGCGGACAGCACGGGAAGAGAACCATAAAACATTCCGTTCCTTTAAATAACAAACATTAGATTAAATCACATTTATAAAACGCATAGTTCCGGTCCTTCACTGCAAAAAAAGAAGAAAATCTGTGACATTTATGATAAAATACTGGCAGCTGTGGTTGCCAGAGGTTCACCGTTAAAAATATGATAGCAACATTTTAGGTTTTAGAGATTTAACTTAAATTCATAATAAAATACCATATTTCATTAACGGATCTAATGTTCTATTGTTTATAAACCAACATATTGAAGTACTAATATCTGTTTTGAACCATTGTAATGCACTGATAACCACCAAAAACTGAAACTAACATAAGCTCATCACTAACAGCTCTTCCACAAACTGAGAAGGGAAATCTATAGAGAGAGAGACAGACACACACAGAGAGAGAGAGAGAGAGAGAGAGAAAGAGACAGAGAGAGAGAGACACACACACAGACAGAGAGAGAGACACACACACACAGACAGAGAGAGACAGACAGAGAGAGAGAGAGAGAGAGAGGGTGCACAGTGTCATTCACACAAAAACTAAACACATACTGAAATAATGCAATAAACATTAATTTAAAGCCTTAAACCCTAAGTTTAAGCCTGGAGTAAATCGAAGGAAATGAATAGCATGAACAGTCATCCAGTATGTCGTACTAACTTGACGTGTCCGCGGTGGGCCACTCTGTGGATGGGCAGGTGTCCCGTGTGTTTGGGGATGTTAGCATCAGCGCCGTACTCCAGCAGGAATGAGATGACGTCAGGGTTTCCTGAAGCAGACGCCTCAAATAATATTGATGCACAATCCTGAGCCTGAGACTCCACATCAGCACCTGAACACCACAGAAACCACCGATCCAGAGCCCAGACCACAGGTCAAACACATTACTCTTATTTGACAACAAATGATCTTATAGTTGTTATGAATATATTAAATTAGTTCATTTTTATATTTCTCCATTTTAATTTTAGTCCGAGCTTTATTACTTTTTTTTTTCTTCCTTTCTGTGTTTTAACTATTCTTAATAATTATCAAAAAATATATAATAATAGTACTATATGAAGTATTACATAATGCATATCATTTTTATTAATTAAATAAATTGATTAAATTGAAAAACTCTTCTTGCATTTTGCCATTTTTATTAGTTTATTAGTTTGTTTTTAAAATATGCATATATAAACTTTATTTAGTGTAATTTTAGGTTTTAGGTATTAAATTCTTGTTTATATATTATAAATAAAATAATGCATTAAAATGCATGACAAAAAAACAATTTTAGATGTAACACAGAATCATAATTTTTATAATGCATTTTAAGTTTGGTTACAATTATTTAACTTCTGTAATGATGCAAGTTTTATCCAACACACCTATGAATGACTTGGTGATAATGCATTTATAATGTAAAAAGTTTTTTATTTATTTTTTTTTTTTATAAATGCTGTTAAACTGTCTATTCATTCCTATGACACGGAAGACTTGCGTTTTTGCCATTTTTATTAGTTTTTGTTTATAAAATACGCATATATACATTTTATTAAGTGTAATTTTAGGTTTTAGTTATTTTAGTATACACAAAGTTCAATCAAATTCTTGTTTATATATTATAAATAAAATAATGCATTAAAACACATGACAAACAACCAAGGAATTTAAATCAGAATCATTATTATTTTTAACCATAATAATTTTTAATCATTATTAATCTGTGAGTATTATAATGATTTTAACTTTGGCTACTGCTATTAACTTTTGTTTTTCTATATGTTTTCTATATATGTTTCTTTGGTTTTAATTGTTACTGTAATAACCCTGGTCTGCGTCTGGATTTCTCCTGACCTCTCCGGAGAAGCGTTCGGATGATCTCCAGGTTTCCGGCCTGTGCAGCTAAAGCTAACGGCGTCAATCCGTAGGAGCTTCTGGGGTCGGGATGAGCTCCGTACTTCAGCAGCAGATCCACGAAATCCGTCAGGCCGAGCCGAGCGGCTTCATGCAGGGCTGTCCTGCGGTTCGCTCCCTCCTGGTTAACTCTGGCACTGAGGTTTAGCAGGAGCTTCGTCATGTCGTAATGGTTATTTCTTATGGCTGAGTGAATAAAACCATTTGGTCAGAAAGAACAAAGACAGAATCCAACTACACTGAAATATCTCCTTTTTAACAGAAAGGTCTTTCTTCATTTTTTGGTTGCTAGTGATGTCCATGTACATTACAACTGCTGAAATATCAATAAATCATGAAATGTTTATATTCTGTTGGGTGAGAGTTGAATTTTTTTGTTTTAGAATGAACTTTTTATTGAGTATCCTTCTATATAATTGCAACAATGTTTACATTTTTAATACGAATAAAGTAGGTTTATTCTGAATACAGATTTTATTTAACATGAACAGTTTAGTTTGTTCAAAAAAATACACATTTTATTCTGTTTTAAGAAAATTATATGTGGCCAAGTTTTTAGGACATAATGTGATTTTTTGCTGACAATTTCATGTGTCCCACTTTATTAGTCTGCGATGTTATGTTATTAACCTGCAGATTTTACATATTTTAATCTTAAATGTAATAAATATAAGCTGGTTACTATTTCCAGGGTTATTATGGTCCACTGAGATTAAAATAAAAACTAAAACATACATACATCCATAAATATTTTTGTTACTTGAAATGTAATAAACATAAAAAAATTGGTTTATTTTATTTCAACTAATCTCCATTTTACATTTGTATTTAGATTAACTTTATGTGCTTAAAATAAAACTGAATTTTTTTTATAAATATAAATATATATAAATATAAACTATATAAATAAAAAACATTAAATGTATTTTTTTGAAATCTTAAAATGCAAAGTTTTAAAAACAATTATGAAAATAGAATAGAAAAAAATAAAAAGTCAATTATCAATAAAACAATAATAGTATCATTATTCAAAAAAAGTTTTTGTTTTTTAAAATCTTAATGGCTAGACATAAGCATTAGGGTTTGATTTAAATTAAATACAAAAAAATACAAAGCAATATATTTTGTTATTTAAAAATTATATATATATATATATATATATATATATATATATATATGTATTTTTTTTTTTTGGTCACTCTAGTGGAAGAATAACCCATGGTCTTTTCTGACCTACAACGAGAGGCGAGTCTTCCTCCTTATCCAAGGCATCCGGACTGCTGCCGTGCTCCAGCAGGAAACAGGCGTTGTCCAAAAGCCCTTTCTCCACCGCTAAGAAGAGACACGTCTTACCCCGATGAGTCTTTCTGTGTTTGGCATCCTCAGGAGAGGCTGATGAACAGATGAAATCACAGTCACTGCAGTCTTGACACATGAGATCAACAATGATGAGGAGAAACAATGTGGATCCTCACGACAGACCTGTAAATGTGATCTCAAGGATGTTCTGGTTGTTTTGTATGGCTGCCTCGTGTAAGGGGATGAAGCCTGTGTCGTCCTCTTCAGAGAACGCTTGCTGATGGACAGTCAGCTTACGGAGGGACTTTTCATCACCTGATAACACATCCAGAGATGACATGAGCAAACAGATGCTACTTAACTATGAGTTATACTGCTGAACTTCATATGCTGAGCTTATAGTGAGACCAGCACCAAACTAAAATAAACCAGAAACCTTGAACAACATGAAATGAATGAAGTGTTTTTAGAAGGGACTGCTAAAAATGATAATGACAATCATTGCAATTAATAATATATTCATGTGAATCTCATTAAATATATTTAGGTCATATTTTACTCATATAAATAAAATAAAAAATATATTTTAATTTTGGAAAAATTTAGATTTTTTAATTATTATTTTAACGTTTTTTTTTTTAAGTACACATTGTAGAATTTGTTGTTCTACTTTAATTTCATCTAATTTAAATTCAAATGTAAACGTACAAAAAAAAAGTATTTTTAATCACCATTTAATCACTATTAAGAAAATTTAAATATACATATTAAATAAAATAAGTAAGTCTGAATGAATTACAAATAGAATTTGGGGAATTAGACTTCATTAATTGTCATTTTCAAATTAAAAAAAAAATATTGTTAACATACTAAAAATTGCATCAATTTAATAAAAAACAATTATGGAAGTATTTGTTGTACTGCTTTGATTTTATCTGATTTTGATAAAAGAAATAATTAAAAACATAATTTTCTTGTACATAATTAAGAAAAAAGTAACTGTAATAATCTTCATTAGGAACATAAGAAAAATTTTAAACATTAATATACTACTAATAATAATAAGAAATCTAAATCCATTGCATGGAGAAAATGGATGAAAATGTTTATATATGTAATGAAAATATTGATTAAAAATCCTCATATCAATAAAATATACAATTTTAAAAAGTTAAGAGAACAACATAAAAGCATATTTTTGCCTCTGTTTCTGTCATTGTGTGATGGACACATTCATACCATGCTTTATTGCATTGAATATCTTCTCTCTCTCAGGAGTGATCTGAATGATCCTACAGACAAAGATACAGAATATTTCATTCAGGTAGCAGCAGCAGAACTGAATCTGAACTTATTGAAAGTGTGAAGCGTGTCTGACCTGCAGGATTCACCGGAGGAAGAGCTCGTGATCTCCGCTTGTTTGTGACGCTGCTTGAGACTCTGCTCGATCATGAGTTGAGTGTCCACATCCTCGTCCAAACCCCCTCCAGATGACTCCAGATCCATCACACTGTCCTAGTGGATACTGATCACTAACAAATCTTTTATAAACAGGGTGCATGCCAACTATCTGACTGTCACGTGACGGCAAACTGTAAATAACACCACGTGCAGTTCTAAAAGCGAACGCCAGAAAATAAACATGTTGTTTAAATCCTTTAATCTAAGATAATGTGTATAAAAGTTGGTCAATATTCATTCATTTTGCATGTCTGAATAAACATGGAAAGTAACCAAACCCGCTTTCAGATCTACATCAACTCTCTTCAGCTGTGCATTCAGAATTACGAAAACCTAAAGTGTCATTTTATGCAAAATACAAGGCATTTTATTTCCACGTTACCTTTTTCTGACGGCAAGTGCTGTTGTTGTGTTCTCAGTGGGTTTCTGGGGCATCGCATTGACTATACACGGCTATTTCTGTCCCAGGTCTTCTATAAATACCTGAGGTATCATGCGACACAGAAAGACACTTCAGAGAACCTCTGATATGACCCTTACACACTTACACACTGTCAATATGCAATAAAAAAAGTCACTTTTGACATCAACAAGACATCATTGTTGCATTACATTTAGTCGTTTAGCAGATGCTTTTATCCAAAGCGACTAGCAAATGAGGTCAACAGAAGCAATCAAAACCAACTAAAGGGCAATGATATGCATTAAAATCATATTGTTTCTGGGATCGTTGCAGTGTTAAACGTTCTATGCATGCAGTAATTGTGCATATTGTCGCAGTTACGTATACATAAACATATAAATAAAATAAAAGTAGGCCTAAAAATAAAGCTGCTGTGAACTTTAAAGGAAAAACAGATTTTTTTGAGAAAAGCTGCATCAGTAAGTTTAAGACGTTTGCTGTTCTGCCAGAAAAAAAAAAGACTTATATAAAAATCTCTCACAGGGTTATGAGGTCATTCAATTTGAGAACAGAAACACACAGATGATTGCATACGAGAGTCAGACATGTGATAGCACACTATTGCATAAGAGAAAACGGCCTTAACACACATAGTACTTCAGGTTTTGGGTTAAGAAGAATGAAATCCAGCGTCTGGCTGCTGAGAGGTGATTCTAGGTCAGGATGGGCTTGACACCAAAACATATTTCATCACTTCATATCTCACCTTATGTGTTCCTGTCCTAATCTGCCCAGAATCCTCTTACATTGAGATATTTCATTTGTCTTTTTGGAAGGTGCTTTCTTCGTCTCAGTCTTTAATCTCCTTTAGAAGTGTCTAGGCTGGATCTTGTTTCAAACAGATATAGCATTAGATTTGGCAGAACAAATCTGCATCTGCTAATAACATAAATGTCAATTATAATATATTTAAATATATAACATTGATCTTGAAATCACTTGCATTAGTGCATCTCAAGGTTTGTCTTTAAATTATATTAATTGTATTAATGAAACATTCATTGTTCGTTGTGGGAAGGCTGGAATGGAAGAAATACAGAGGCATTTGCATCCAGGATAAAAGCAGCCACTCAGAGATCAATAAACCTGAGCTTACTCAGTTAATCAATGACAACTAGAGCAACTATGGTGCAAATATTCATAAGTAAGCAAAGCTTTGTCACTTCTTTTCATACCAAATTAAATGTTAAATTGCTTAAATTAAACTAAATGTAAACAGAATATTAGAGACTGAAAAAAATAACAAAATAAAATAAAGTGTGCTTGGTTTGATCACTTATTTATATGCTAAATTACATTCATTTAAATATTGCAGTTATTTGGAGTGAGTTTTCATCTCAGACAAAAATAATTTTCTAATTTTGCATCAAATTATATTAAAATATGCATTGAAAAAAAAGCTACAGACAGGCATGACAGACAGGCTAAACAATAGTAAAAGAAATGTATTTAATGCTTGGTTTGAATTAATGCTTGGTTTAAATAAAAAATTTAATTAAATTGAATATTAATTTAGCGAGTTCTCAGACATAAATTTTATTATTTTGCATTCTTAATCCAATTTTACATCAAATAATATTAAAAAATCTAAATGTTAAATTTGTCAAATTATAGCAGATGTAAACAACTAAAAAAATTAAATTTAGAACAAAATATAATTTACAACTTTTTATGTAGGAAAAATAGACAAATAAACAAAATAAAATAAACTTAACTGAATGATTTCTAGGCAGCTTGCTAACTGTCTCTTAGCCAAACTGAACACTACAGGAAAGATGAAAACAGAGTAATAATATCAGATTTCTCTATGTGTCTTATAACAGTAGATGTTGGAGAAGGGCTGTGAAAGCATCAGCAGGTGTAGTGGGACGTCTGCTCTGCCAAACCCTTCTGTTATATTATCCAGCATCTCCAGCACCTGCAGAGAGTGAAATTGAGCAAACAGAAGACGAGTGTTAGTGAACATCAGCAAAAACACACAAGACAAGGCATCACTATAAGCATCACTATATTCACTAAATATACTGTAGGTTAATGATCCGAATAAATCCTTAAGAGCCATGCAATGTGTGTGATACAGCTGATAAAATGAGAAAAAAAGGCATATAAAAAAAATAAAAGAAATTATATAAATTATAAAATACTTCTTTTTTTTGGCCTCTGTAACCGGGTTATTATATTAGCTAAACTGTAAAAATAAATTAAATAAAAGCTACATAAACAAAATAACACAAACAAATTAAGCATTAACTGAATGAAAATAAAAAATATTTTTTAGCAAAAAACCTCTGCTTGATGGACAGCCGGTCAAGTCTGCACAATAATCTGACAATAAATGGGGCACACCCAGATTTTCATATGCACACCCAGTCTCTTTTCTGGCTACACTACTGAGCACAACTCTGATAATATATCATCATATTAGAATGATTTCTGAAAATCATGTGACACTGAAGACTGGAGGAATGATGCTGAAAATCAAAGAAATAAAATAGATTTTAATGTATATTAAAACAGAAAAATGTTGTTTTACTTTATGATAACATTTTTTCACTGATTTAGGGTAGAGTAAGAATATTTACTGTATTGCGCAAGTTAGTTCATACTTAGATATAATTTTATATGCAATATTACCTTTTCTTTTCATCATCATCTTTAAGAGTTCATGATCATTTCTGTTCAACTTTATTTCTCAGTTGATAATTCCATTCACAATTCATAAAACACAACACAAGCATGAGGTACAAGAAGGCTTTACGTCCAAAAGTCATTGAAATAATTTAAAATCAAATCGACAGGTTAAAAAAAAAGACTCAGGTCCAAATATTCATTTATCACCAATTAACTGTTTGACAAAAACAGACTCCGACGTCCTGATCTGAATCAACCGAGTCGCGAACATGCTCCGAAGTGCCGATCTGAATCAACCGAGTCGCGAACAGGCTCTGAAGTGCCGATCTGAATCAACGGAGTCGCGAACAGGCTCCGAAGTGCCGATCTGAATCAACCGAGTCGCGAAAAGGCTCCGAAGTACCGATCTGAATCAATGGAGTCGCGAACATTCTCCGAAGTGGTGATCTGAATCAACCGAGTCGCGAACAGGCTCCGAAGTGCCGATCTGAATCAACCGAGTCGCGAAAAGGCTCCGAAGTACCGATCTGAATCAATGGAGTCGCGAACATTCTCCGAAGTGCCGATCTGAATCAACCGAGTCGCGAACAGACTCCGAAGTGCCGATCTGAAAACTTTGACCAACGAATGTAAAAAATAAATGCATTTTAACATAGTAAAAATAATTTAGAATTATCTTCCTCTATATTATATCAACAGCCTAACTTTGAACGAGAAATGCACCATAAGATTACCTTTACACTATAAAAAATAATATATTTCAGCCTATATTAATAACCTCTATGTAAAAAAACAGAATACCGTTCTTACCAAATTCATTCAACTCGTTATTAAATCATAATTAGTTTTCAAACACTGACAGGAACTTTCAGAGCTTTCAAAGTTACTGCGTTTATAAAACAACTCTATGAAAGAGTCAGATCACGTATCTAAAAATAAATCGCTATAGTAAAAAATAAATAATAAGAGGATTGAAGCTTCCTACCGTTCTGCTGTGTTTGGTCCTCACGTGGGTCTGACGCTCCGCGGCGCGTCTCCGCCCCTCACACGCGCGTTTACAGCGCTAAATCAATCATCTGTGCTAATTATTATACATTTACTTCATTGTCAGCTTCGGGTACTTCATTTATTATTGTTCAATTAACGGCTTGAAACAGAAAAGGTTGTATTTCAGTGTCTCTGCAGGGGATTATAGATCAACAGCGCCACCTGCTGTCGACCCGCGGCTATTGGTAGTGATGCTACAGTCAAAAATCAGTAATAATTCAAACCTTTTAAAATAAAATATATAAAATAATGGTTTCTATTTTAATATTCTTTAAAATATCATTTCATTCTGTGAATAAATAAATCATTCTGATCACAAACTCTGTGTGTGTGTGTGTGTGTGTGTTTGTGTGTGTGTAACACTTACACACTAACGCCCCACAATAATAAACATGTTAAATACTCATCTGAGGAAGAATATAATTTATATAGGAGGATGTAATTTTATATGCAATATTACCTTTTCTTTTCATCATCATCTTTAAGAGTTCATGATCATTTCTGTTCAACTTTATTTCTCAGTTGATAAATCTGAATCAACAGAGTCGCGAACATGCTCCGAATTCCCGATCTGAATCAAAACAATCAACAATACATCCTATTTTTTCAGATAAAAATAATAAATTTTACTGACCACAAACTTTTGAACTCTAGTGTTTATTGTTAGAAAAGTCTTCTATTTTAAATAAATGATCTTCTTTTTAACTTTTCATTCATCAAAGAATCCTGAAAGAAGTATTACAGTTTCAGCAGCACATCTCTGATAATAAATCATCATATTATTCTGATTTCTAAAGAACATGTGACACTGAAGACTGAAGTAATGCTGCTGAAAATCACAGAAATAAAATAGATTTTAATGTATATTAAAATAAAAATAATGTTGTTTTACTTCATAATAATATTTCAAATTTTTTCTGTATTTTTGATCAAATAAATGCAGTTTTGATGAGGAAACTCCTGTAAGAAGAAAAAAAAAACATTCTGATCCCAAACTCTGACCGGTGTGTGTGTGTGTGTGTGTGTGTGTGTGTGTGTGTGTGTGTGTTAAGCACTTACACACTAATCCCCACAATAATAAAGATGTTAAATACTCATCTGAGGAGGAAACAATGTTGCATCATAATGAAAGGATGTGTGACGTACACTTTTCTGTAAACTGAGCCAAACATTTTTTAACTGATTTAGGGTAGAGTAAGAATATTAAATTTATTGCGCAAGTTAGTTCATACTTAGATATAATTTTATATGCAATATTACCTTTTCTTTTCATCATCAACAGAGTTCATGATAATTTATGTTCAACTTTATTTCTCATTTGATGAATCCATCCACAATTCATAAAACACAACACATGCAACTGAGGTACAAGAAGTATTGACATCTAAAAGTCATTGAAATCATTTAAAAATCACATCGACAGGTTAAAAAAAAAGCCTCAGGTCAAATATTCATTTATCACAAATTAACTGTTTCACAAACACTTCATGCTCCGAAGTGCCGATCTGAATCAACCGAGTCGCGAACAGGCTCCGAAGGGCCGATCTGAATCAACCGAGTCGCGAACAGGCTCCGAAGAACCGATCTGAATCAACGGAGTCGCGAACATGCTCCGAAGTGCCGATCTGAATCAACGGAGTCGCGAACAGGCTCCGAAGTGCCGATCTGAATCAACCGAGTCGCGAACATGCTCCGAAGTGCCGATCTGAATCAACGGAGTCGCGAACAGGCTCCGAAGTGCCGATCTGAATCAACCGAGTCGCGAACATGCTCCGAAGTGCCAATCTGACTCAACGGAGTCGCGAACAGGCTCCGAAGTGCCGATCTGAATCAACCGAGTCGAGAACAGGCTCCGAAGTGCCGATCTGAATCAACCGAGTCGCGAACAGACTCCGAAGTGCCGATCTGAAAACTTTGACCAACGAATGTAAAAAATAAATGCATTTTTACATAGTAAAAATAATTTAGAATTATCTTCCTCTATATTATATTAACAGCCTAACTTTTAACGAGCAATGCACCATAAGATTACCTTTACACTATAAAAAATAATATATTTCAGCCTATATTAATAACCTCTATGTAAAAAAACAGAATACCGTTCTTACCAAATTCATTCAACTCGTTATTAAATCATAATTAGTTTTCAAACACTGACAGGAGCTTTCAGAGCTTTCAAAGTTACTGCGTTTATAAAACAACTCTATGAAAGAGTCAGATCACGTATCTAAAAATAAATCGCTATAGTAAAAAATAAATAATAAGAGGATTGAAGCTTCCTACCGTTCTGCTGTGTTTGGTCCTCACGTGCGTCTGACGCTCCGCGGCGCGTCTCCGCCCCTCACACGCGCGTTTACAGCGCTAAATCAATCATCTGTGCTAATTATTATACATTTACTTCATTGTCAGCTTCGGGTACTTCATTTATTATTGTTCAATGAACTGTTTGAAACAGAAAAGGTTGTATTTCAGTGTCTCTGCAGGGGATTATAGATCAACAGCGCCACCTGCTGTCGACCCGCGGCTATTGGTAGTGATGCTACAGTCAAAAATCAGTAATAATTCAAACCTTTTAAAATAAAATATATAAAATAATGGTTTCTATTTTAATATTCTTTAAAATATCATTTCATTCTGTGAATAAATAAATCATTCTGATCACAAACTCTGGGTGTGTGTGTGTGTAGCACTTACACACTACCCCACAATAATAAACTTGTTAAATACTCATCTGAGGAAGAATATAATTTATATAGGAGGATGTAATTTTATATGCAATATTACCTTTTCTTTTTATCATCATCTTTAAGAGTTCATGATCATTTCTGTTCAACTTTATTTCTCAGTTGATAAATCTGAATCAACAGAGTCGCGAACATGCTCCGAATTCCCGATCTGAATCAAAACAATCAACAATACATCCTATTTTTTCAGATAAAAATAATAAATTTTACTGACCACAAACTTTTGAACTCTAGTGTTTATTGTTAGAAAAGTCTTCTATTTTAAATAAATGATCTTCTTTTTAACTTTTCATTCATCAAAGAATTCTGAAAGAAGTAGGCTATCATAGTTTCAGCAGCACAACTCTGATAATAAATCATCATATTATTCTGATTTCTAAAGATCATGTGACACTGAAGACTGGACTAATGCTCCTGAAAATCACAGAAATAAAATAGATTTTAATGTATATTAAAATAAAAATAATGTTGTTTTACTTCATAATAATAGTTAAATTTTTCCTGTATTTTTGATCAATTAAATGCAGTTTTGATGAGTAAACTCCTGTAAGAAGAAAAAAAAAACATTCTGATCCCAAACTCTGACCGTTGTGTGTGTGTGTTTGTGTGTGTGTGAAGCACTTACACTCTAATCCCCACAATAATAAAGATGTTAAATACTCATCTGAGGAGGAAACTATGTTGCATCATAATGAAAGGATGTTTGACATACACTTTTCTGTAAACTGAGCCAAACATTTTTTCACTGATTTAGGGTAGAGTAAGAATATTTACTGTATTGCGCAAGTTAGTTCATACTTAGATATAATTTTATATGCAATATTACCTTTTCTTTTCATCATCATCTTTAAGAGTTCATGATCATTTCTGTTCAACTTTATTTCTCAGTTGATAATTCCATTCACAATTCATAAAACACAAGCATGAGGTACAAGAAGGCTTTACTTCCAAAAGTCATTGAAATCATTTAAAAATCAAATCGACAGGTTAAAAAAAAGACTCAGGTCCAAATATTAATTTATCACCAGTTAACTGTTTGACAAAAACAGACTCCGAAGTGCCGATCTGAATCAACCGAGTCGCGAACAGGCTCCGAAGTGCCGATCTGAATCAACCGAGTCGCGAACAGGCTCCGAAGTGCCGATCTGAATCAACCGAGTCGCGAACAAGCTCCGAAGTGCCGATCTGAATCAACCGAGTCGCGAACAGGCTCCGAAGTGCCGATCTGAATCAACCGAGTCGCGAACATGCTCCGAAGTGCCGATCTGAATCAACCGAGTCGCGAACAGGCTCCGAAGTGCCGATCTGAATCAACCGAGTCGCGAACATGCTCCGAAGTGCCGATCTGAATCAACCGAGTCGCGAACAGGCTCTGAAGTGCCGATCTGAATCAACCGAGTCGCGAACAAGCTCCGAAGTGCCGATCTGAATCAACCGAGTCGCGAACAGGCTCCGAAGTGCCGATCTGAATCAACCGAGTCGCGAACATGCTCCGAAGTGCCGATCTGAATCAACCGAGTCGCGAACAGGCTCCGAAGTGCCGATCTGAATCAACCGAGTCGCGAACATGCTCCGAAGTGCCGATCTGACTCAACGGAGTCGCGAACATGCTCCGAAGTGCCGATCTGAATCAACCGAGTCGCGAACAGGCTCCGAAGTGCCGATCTGAAAACTTTGACCAACGAATGTAAAAAATAAATGCATTTTTACATAGTAAAAATAATTTAGAATTATCTTCCTCTATATTATATCAACAGCCTAACTTTTAACGAGCAATGCACCATAAGATTACCTTTAAACTATAAAAAATAATATATTTCAGCCTATATTAATAACCTCTATGTAAAAAAACAGAATACCGTTCTTACCAAATTCATTCAACTCGTTATTAAATCATAATTAGTTTTCAAACACTGACAGGAGCTTTCAGAGCTTTCAAAGTTACTGCGTTTATAAAACAACTCTATGAAAGAGTCAGATCACGTATCTAAAAATAAATCGCTATAGTAAAAAATAAATAATAAGAGGATTGAAGCTTCCTACCGTTCTGCTGTGTTTGGTCCTCACGTGCGTCTGACGCTCCGCGGCGCGTCTCCGCCCCTCACACGCGCGTTTACAGCGCTAAATCAATCATCTGTGCTAATTATTATACATTTACTTCATTGTCAGCTTCGGGTACTTCATTTATTATTGTTCAATGAACTGTTTGAAACAGAAAAGGTTGTATTTCAGTGTCTCTGCAGGGGATTATAGATCAACAGCGCCACCTGCTGTCGACCCGCGGCTATTGGTAGTGATGCTACAGTCAAAAATCAGTAATAATTCAAACCTTTTAAAATAAAATATATAAAATAATGGTTTCTATTTTAATATTCTTTAAAATATCATTTCATTCTGTGAATAAATAAATCATTCTGATCACAAACTCTGGGTGTGTGTGTGTGTAGCACTTACACACTACCCCACAATAATAAACTTGTTAAATACTCATCTGAGGAAGAATATAATTTATATAGGAGGATGTAATTTTATATGCAATATTACCTTTTCTTTTTATCATCATCTTTAAGAGTTCATGATCATTTCTGTTCAACTTTATTTCTCAGTTGATAAATCTGAATCAACAGAGTCGCGAACATGCTCCGAATTCCCGATCTGAATCAAAACAATCAACAATACATCCTATTTTTTCAGATAAAAATAATAAATTTTACTGACCACAAACTTTTGAACTCTAGTGTTTATTGTTAGAAAAGTCTTCTATTTTAAATAAATGATCTTCTTTTTAACTTTTCATTCATCAAAGAATTCTGAAAGAAGTATCATAGTTTCAGCAGCACAACTCTGATAATAAATCATCATATTATTCTGATTTCTAAAGATCATGTGACACTGAAGACTGGACTAATGCTCCTGAAAATCACAGAAATAAAATAGATTTTAATGTATATTAAAATAAAAATAATGTTGTTTTACTTCATAATAATAGTTCAATTTTTCCTGTATTTTTGATCAAATAAATGCAGTTTTGATGAGTAAACTCATGTAAGAAGAAAAAAAAAACATTCTGATCCCAAACTCTGACCGTTGTGTGTGTGTTTTTGTTTGTGTATGAAGCACTTACACACTAATCCCCACAATAATAAAGATGTTAAATACTCATCTGAGGAGGAAACTATGTTGCATCATAATGAAAGGATGTTTGACATACACTTTTCTGTAAACTGAGCCAAACATTTTTTCACTGATTTAGGGTAGAGTAAGAATATTTACTGTATTGCGCAAGTTAGTTCATACTTAGATATAATTTTATATGCAATATTACCTTTTCTTTTCATCATCATCTTTAAGAGTTCATGATCATTTCTGTTCAACTTTATTTCTCAGTTGATAATTCCATTAACAATTCATAAAACACAAGCATGAGGTACAAGAAGGCTTTACTTCCAAAAGTCATTGAAATCATTTAAAAATCAAATCGACAGGTTAAAAAAAAGACTCAGGTCCAAATATTAATTTATCACCAGTTAACTGTTTGACAAAAACAGACTCCGAAGTCCCGATCTGAATCAACCGAGTCGCGAACAGGCTCCGAAGTGCCGATCTGAATCAACCGAGTCGCGAACAGGCTCCGAAGTGCCGATCTGAATCAACCGAGTCGCGAACAAGCTCCGAAGTGCCGATCTGAATCAACCGAGTCGCGAACAGGCTCCGAAGTGCCGATCTGAATCAACCGAGTCGCGAACAGGCTCCGAAGTGCCGATCTGAATCAACCGAGTCGCGAACATGCTCCGAAGTGCCGATCTGAATCAACCGAGTCGCGAACAGGCTCCGAAGTGCCGATCTGAATCAACCGAGTCGCGAACATGCTCCGAAGTGCCGATCTGACTCAACGGAGTCGCGAACATGCTCCGAAGTGCCGATCTGAATCAACCGAGTCGCGAACAGGCTCCGAAGTGCCGATCTGAATCAACCGAGTCGCGAACAGACTCCGAAGTGCCGATCTGAAAACTTTGACCAACGAATGTAAAAAATAAATGCATTTTTACATAGTAAAAATAATTTAGAATTATCTTCCTCTATATTATATCAACAGCCTAACTTTTAACGAGCAATGCACCATAAGATTACCTTTACACTATAAAAAATAATATATTTCAGCCTATATTAATAACCTCTATGTAAAAAAACAGAATACCGTTCTTACCAAATTCATTCAACTCGTTATTAAATCATAATTAGTTTTCAAACACTGACAGGACCTTTCAGAGCTTTCAAAGTTACTGCGTTTATAAAACAACTCTATGAAAGAGTCAGATCACGTATCTAAAAATAAATCGCTATAGTAAAAAATAAATAATAAGAGGATTGAAGCTTCCTACCGTTCTGCTGTGTTTGGTCCTCACGTGCGTCTGACGCTCCGCGGCGCGTCTCCGCCCCTCACACGCGCGTTTACAGCGCTAAATCAATCATCTGTGCTAATTATTATACATTTACTTCATTGTCAGCTTCGGGTACTTCATTTATTATTGTTCAATGAACTGTTTGAAACAGAAAAGGTTGTATTTCAGTGTCTCTGCAGGGGATTATAGATCAACAGCGCCACCTGCTGTCGACCCGCGGCTATTGGTAGTGATGCTACAGTCAAAAATCAGTAATAATTCAAACCTTTTAAAATAAAATATATAAAATAATGGTTTCTATTTTAATATCCTTTAAATATAATTTAATTCTGTGAATAAATAAATCATTCTGATCACAAACTCTGGGTGTGTGTGTGTGTAGCACTTACACACTAATGCCCCACAATAATAAACATGTTAAATACTCATCTGAGGAAGAATATAATTTATATAGGAGGATGTAATTTTATATGCAATATTACCTTTTCTTTTTATCATCATCTTTAAGAGTTCATGATCATTTCTGTTCAACTTATTTCTCAGTTGATAAATCTGAATCAACAGAGTCGCGAACATGCTCCGAATTCCCGATCTGAATCAAAACAATCAACAATACATCCTATTTTTTCAGATAAAAATAATACATTTTACTGACCACAAACTTTTGAACTCTAGTGTTTATTGTTAGAAAAGTCTTCTATTTTAAATAAATGATCTTCTTTTTAACTTTTCATTCATCAAAGAATTCTGAAAGAAGTAGGCTATCATAGTTTCAGCAGCACAAATCATATTATTCTGATTTCTAAAGATCATGTGACACTGAAGACTGGACTAATGCTCCTGAAAATCACAGAAATAAAATAGATTTTAATGTATATTAAAATAAAAATAATGTTGTGAGAGAGTTGCACACTCTGTGCATCATATTATTCTGATTTCTAAAGATCATGTGACACTGAAGACTGGACTAATGCTCCTGAAAATCACAGAAATAAAATAGATTTTAATGTATATTAAAATAAAAATAATGTTGTTTTACTTCATAATAATAGTTCAATTTTTCCTGTATTTTTGATCAATTAAATGCAGTTTTGATGAGTAAACTCCTGTAAGAAGAAAAAAAAAACATTCTGATCCCAAACTCTGACCGTTGTGTGTGTGTTTTTGTTTGTGTGTGAAGCACTTACACACTAATCCCCACAATAATAAAGATGTTAAATACTCATCTGAGGAGGAAACTATGTTGCATCATAATGAAAGGATGTGTGACGTACACTTTTCTGTAAACTGAGCCAAACATTTTTTAACTGATTTAGGGTAGAGTAAGAATATTTACTGTATTGCGCAAGTTAGTTCATACTTAGATATAATTTTATATGCAATATTACCTTTTCTTTTCATCATCATCTTTAAGAGTTCATGATCATTTCTGTTCAACTTTATTTCTCAGTTGATAATTCCATTCACAATTCATAAAACACAAGCATGAGGTACAAGAAGGCTTTACTTCCAAAAGTCATTGAAATCATTTAAAAATCAAATCGACAGGTTAAAAAAAAGACTCAGGTCCAAATATTAATTTATCACCAGTTAACTGTTTGACAAAAACAGACTCCGAAGTCCCGATCTGAATCAACCGAGTCGCGAACAGGCTCCGAAGTGCCGATCTGAATCAACCGAATCGCGAACAGGCTCCGAAGTGCCGATCTGAATCAACCGAGTCGCGAACATGCTCCGAAGTGCCGATCTGAATCAACCGAGTCGCGAACATGCTCCGAAGTGCCGATCTGAATCAACCGAGTCGCGAACATGCTCCGAAGTGCCGATCTGAATCAACCAAGTCGCAAACAGGCTCCGAAGTGCCGATCTGAATCAACCGAGTCGCGAACAGGCTCCGAAGTGCCGATCTGAATCAACCAAGTCGCAAACATGCTCCGAAGTGCCGATCTGAATCAACCGAGTCGCGAACAGGCTCCGAAGTGCCGATCTGAATCAACCGAGTCGCGAACAGACTCCGAAGTGCCGATCTGAAAACTTTGACCAACGAATGTAAAAAATAAATGCATTTTAAAATAGTAAAAATAATTTAGAATTATCTTCCTCTATATTATATTAACAGCCTAACTTTTAACGAGCAATGCACCATAAGATTACCTTTACACTATAAAAAATAATATATTTCAGCCTATATTAATAACCTCTATGTAAAAAAAAACAGAATACCATTCTTACCAAATTCATTCAACTCGTTATTAAATCATAATTAGTTTTCAAACACTGACAGGAGCTTTCAGAGCTTTCAAAGTTACTGCGTTTATAAAACAACTCTATGAAAGAGTCAGATCACGTATCTAAAAATAAATCGCTATAGTAAAAAATAAATAATAAGAGGATTGAAGCTTCCTACCGTTCTGCTGTGTTTGGTCCTCACGTGCGTCTGACGCTCCGCGGCGCGTCTCCGCCCCATCACACGCGCGTTTACAGCGCTAAATCAATCATCTGTGCTAATTATTATACATTTACTTCATTGTCAGCTTCGGGTACTTCATTTATTATTGTTCAATGAACTGTTTGAAACAGAAAAGGTTATATTTCAGTGTCTCTGCAGGGGATTATAGATCAACAGCGCCACCTGCTGTCGACCCGCGGCTATTGGTAGTGATGCTACAGTCAAAAATCAGTAATAATTCAAACCTTTTAAAATAAAATATATAAAATAATGGTTTCTATTTTAAAATCCTTTAAATATAATTTAATTCTGTGAATAAATAAATCATTCTGATCACAAACTCTGGGTGTGTGTGTGTGTAGCACTTACACACTAATGCCCCACAATAATAAACATGTTAAATACTCATCTGAGGAAGAATATAATTTATATAGGAGGATGTAATTTTATATGCAATATTACCTTTTCTTTTATCATCATCTTTAAGAGTTCATGATCATTTCTGTTCAACTTTATTTCTCAGTTGATAAATCTGAATCAACAGAGTCGCGAACATGCTCCGAATTCCCGATCTGAATCAAAACAATCAACAATACATCCTAAAAGAGTTCTATTTTTTTAGAAAAAAATAATCAATTTTACTGACCACAAACTTTTGAACTCTAGTGTTTATTGTTAGAAAAGTCTTCTATTTTAAATAAATGATCTTCTTTTTAACTTTTCATTCATCAAAGAATCCTGAAAGAAGTATTACAGTTTCAGCAGCACATCTCTGATAATAAATCATCATATTATTCTGATTTCTAAAGAACATGTGACACTGAAGACTGAAGTAATGCTGCTGAAAATCACAGAAATAAAATAGATTTTAATGTATATTAAAATAAAAATAATGTTGTTTTACTTCATAATAATATTTCAAATTTTTTCTGTATTTTTGATCAAATAAATGCAGTTTTGATGAGTAAACTCCTGTAAGAAGAAAAAAAAAACATTCTGATCCCAAACTCTGACCGGTGTGTGTGTGTGTGTTAAGCACTTACACACTAATCCCCACAATAATAAAGATGTTAAATACTCATCTGAGGAGGAAACAATGTTGCATCATAATGAAAGGATGTGTGACGTACACTTTTCTGTAAACTGAGCCAAACATTTTTTAACTGATTTAGGGTAGAGTAAGAATATTAAATTTATTGCGCAAGTTAGTTCATACTTAGATATAATTTTATATGCAATATTACCTTTTCTTTTCATCATCAACAGAGTTCATGATAATTTATGTTCAACTTTATTTCTCATTTGATGAATCCATCCACAATTCATAAAACACAACACATGCAACTGAGGTACAAGAAGTATTGACATCTAAAAGTCATTGAAATCATTTAAAAATCACATCGACAGGTTAAAAAAAAAGCCTCAGGTCAAATATTCATTTATCACAAATTAACTGTTTCACAAACACTTCATGCTCCGAAGTGGCGATCTGAATCAACGGAGTCGCGAACAGGTTCCGAAGTGCCGATCTGAATCAACCGAGTCGCGAACAGGCTCCGAAGAACCGATCTGAATCAACCGAGTCCCGAACAGGCTCCGAAGAACCGATCTGAATCAACGGAGTCGCGAACATGCTCCGAAGTGCCGATCTGAATCAACGGAGTCCCGAACAGGTTCCGAAGTGCCGATCTGAATCAACCGAGTCCCGAACAGGCTCCGAAGAACCGATCTGAATCAACGGAGTCGCGAACATGCTCCGAAGTGCCGATCTGAATCAACGGAGTCCCGAACAGGCTCCGAAGTGCCGATCTGAATCAACCGAGTCCCGAACAGGCTCCGAAGTGCCGATCTGAATCAACCGAGTCCCGAACAGGCTCCGAAGTGCCGATCTGAATCAACCGAGTCCCGAACATGCTCCGAAGTGCCGATCTGAATCAACCGAGTCCCGAACAGGCTCCGAAGTGCCGATCTGAATCAACCGAGTCCCGAACATGCTCCGAAGTGCCGATCTGAATCAACGGAGTCGCGAACAGGCTCCGAAGTGCCGATCTGAATCAACCGAGTCGCGAACAAGCTCCGAAGTGCCGATCTGAATCAACCGAGTCGCGAACAGGCTCCGAAGTGCCGATCTGAATCAACCGAGTCGCGAACATGCTCCGAAGTGCCGATCTGAATCAACCGAGTCGCGAACAGGCTCCGAAGTGCCGATCTGAATCAACCGAGTCGCGAACATGCTCCGAAGTGCCGATCTGACTCAACGGAGTCGCGAACATGCTCCGAAGTGCCGATCTGAATCAACCGAGTCGCGAACAGGCTCCGAAGTGCCGATCTGAATCAACCGAGTCGCGAACAGACTCCGAAGTGCCGATCTGAAAACTTTGACCAACGAATGTAAAAAATAAATGCATTTTTACATAGTAAAAATAATTTAGAATTATCTTCCTCTATATTATATCAACAGCCTAACTTTTAACGAGCAATGCACCATAAGATTACCTTTACACTATAAAAAATAATATATTTCAGCCTATATTAATAACCTCTATGTAAAAAAACAGAATACCGTTCTTACCAAATTCATTCAACTCGTTATTAAATCATAATTAGTTTTCAAACACTGACAGGAACTTTCAGAGCTTTCAAAGTTACTGCGTTTATAAAACAACTCTATGAAAGAGTCAGATCACGTATCTAAAAATAAATCGCTATAGTAAAAAATAAATAATAAGAGGATTGAAGCTTCCTACCGTTCTGCTGTGTTTGGTCCTCACGTGCGTCTGACGCTCCGCGGCGCGTCTCCGCCCCATCACACGCGCGTTTACAGCGCTAAATCAATCATCTGTGCTAATTATTATACATTTACTTCATTGTCAGCTTCGGGTACTTCATTTATTATTGTTCAATGAACTGTTTGAAACAGAAAAGGTTGTATTTCAGTGTCTCTGCAGGGGATTATAGATCAACAGCGCCACCTGCTGTCGACCCGCGGCTATTGGTAGTGATGCTACAGTCAAAAATCAGTAATAATTCAAACCTTTTAAAATAAAATATATAAAATAATGGTTTCTATTTTAATATCCTTTAAATATAATTTAATTCTGTGAATAAATAAATCATTCTGATCACAAACTCTGGGTGTGTGTGTGTGTAGCACTTACACACTAATGCCCCACAATAATAAACATGTTAAATACTCATCTGAGGAAGAATATAATTTATATAGGAGGATGTAATTTTATATGCAATATTACCTTTTCTTTTTATCATCATCTTTAAGAGTTCATGATCATTTCTGTTCAACTTTATTTCTCAGTTGATAAATCTGAATCAACAGAGTCGCGAACATGCTCCGAATTCCCGATCTGAATCAAAACAATCAACAATACATCCTATTTTTTCAGATAAAAATAATACATTTTACTGACCACAAACTTTTGAACTCTAGTGTTTATTGTTAGAAAAGTCTTCTATTTTAAATAAATGATCTTCTTTTTAACTTTTCATTCATCAAAGAATTCTGAAAGAAGTAGGCTATCATAGTTTCAGCAGCACAACTCTGATAATAAATCATCATATTATTCTGATTTCTAAAGATCATGTGACACTGAAGACTGGACTAATGCTCCTGAAAATCACAGAAATAAAATAGATTTTAATGTATATTAAAATAAAAATAATGTTGTTTTACTTCATAATAATAGTTCAATTTTTCCTGTATTTTTGATCAATTAAATGCAGTTTTGATGAGTAAACTCCTGTAAGAAGAAAAAAAAAACATTCTGATCCCAAACTCTGACCGTTGTGTGTGTGTTTTTGTTTGTGTGTGAAGCACTTACACACTAATCCCCACAATAATAAAGATGTTAAATACTCATCTGAGGAGGAAACTATGTTGCATCATAATGAAAGGATGTGTGACATACACTTTTCTGTAAACTGAGCCAAACATTTTTTAACTGATTTAGGGTAGAGTAAGAATATTTACTGTATTGCGCAAGTTAGTTCATACTTAGATATAATTTTATATGCAATATTACCTTTTCTTTTCATCATCATCTTTAAGAGTTCATGATCATTTCTGTTCAACTTTATTTCTCAGTTGATAATTCCATTCACAATTCATAAAACACAAGCATGAGGTACAAGAAGGCTTTACTTCCAAAAGTCATTGAAATCATTTAAAAATCAAATCGACAGGTTAAAAAAAAGACTCAGGTCCAAATATTAATTTATCACCAGTTAACTGTTTGACAAAAACAGACTCCGAAGTCCCGATCTGAATCAACTGAGTCGCGAACAGGCTCCGAAGTGCCGATCTGAATCAACCGAGTCGCGAACAGGCTCCGAAGTGCCGATCTGAATCAACCGAGTCGCGAACATGCTCCGAAGTGCCGATCTGAATCAACGGAGTCGCGAACAGGCTCCGAAGTGCCGATCTGAATCAACCGAGTCGCGAACAGGCTCCGAAGTGCCGATCTGAATCAACCGAGTCGCGAACATGCTCCGAAGTGCCGATCTGAATCAACCGAGTCGCGAACATGCTCCGAAGTGCCGATCTGAATCAACCGAGTCGCGAACATGCTCCGAAGTGCCGATCTGACTCAACGGAGTCGCGAACAGGCTCCGAAGTGCCGATCTGAATCAACGGAGTCGCGAACAGGCTCCGAAGTGCCGATCTGAATCAACCGAGTCGCGAACAGACTCCGAAGTGCCGATCTGAAAACTTTGACCAACGAATGTAAAAAATAAATGCATTTTTACATAGTAAAAATAATTTAGAATTATCTTCCTCTATATTATATCAACAGCCTAACTTTTAACGAGCAATGCACCATAAGATTACCTTTACACTATAAAAAATAATATATTTCAGCCTATATTAATAACCTCTATGTAAAAAAACAGAATACCATTCTTACCAAATTCATTCAACTCGTTATTAAATCATAATTAGTTTTCAAACACTGACAGGAACTTTCAGAGCTTTCAAAGTTACTGCGTTTATAAAACAACTCTATGAAAGAGTCAGATCACGTATCTAAAAATAAATCGCTATAGTAAAAGAGAAATAATAAGAGGATTGAAGCTTCCTACCGTTCTGCTGTGTTTGGTCCTCACGTGCGTCTGACGCTCCGCGGCGCGTCTCCGCCCCTCACACGCGCGTTTACAGCGCTAAATCAATCATCTGTGCTAATTATTATAAATTTACTTCATTGTCAGCTTCGGGTACTTCATTTATTATTGTTCAATGAACTGTTTGAAACAGAAAAGGTTGTATTTCAGTGTCTCTGCAGGGGATTATAGATCAACAGCGCCACCTGCTGTCGACCCGCGGCTATTGGTAGTGATGCTACAGTCAAAAATCAGTAATAATTCAAACCTTTTAAAATAAAATATATAAAATAATGGTTTCTATGTTAATATCCTTTAAATATAATTTAATTCTGTGAATAAATAAATCATTCTGATCACAAACTCTGTGTGTGTGTTTGTGTGTGTTTGTGTGTGTGTAACACTTACACACTAACGCCCCACAATAATAAACATGTTAAATACTCATCTGAGGAAGAATATAATTTATATAGGAGGATGTAATTTTATATGCAATATTACCTTTTCTTTTCATCATCATCTTTAAGAGTTCATGATCATTTCTGTTCAACTTTATTTCTCAGTTGATAAATCTGAATCAACAGAGTCGCGAACATGCTCCGAATTCTCGATCTGAATCAAAACAATCAACAATACATCCTAAAAGAGTTCTATTTTTTTAGAAAAAAATAATAAATTTTACTGACCACAAACTTTTGAACTCTAGTGTTTATTGTTAGAAAAGTCTTCTATTTTAAATAAATGATCTTCTTTTTAACTTTTCATTCATCAAAGAATCCTGAAAGAAGTATTAGTTTCAGCAGCACATCTCTGATAATAAATCATCATATTATTCTGATTTCTGAAGAACATGTGACACTGAAGACTGAAGTAATGCTGCTGAAAATCACAGAAATAAAATAGATTTTAATGTATATTAAAATAAAAATAATGTTGTTTTACTTCATAATAATATTTCAAATTTTTTCTGTATTTTTGATCAAATAAATGCAGTTTTGATGAGTAAACTCCTGTAAGAAGAAAAAAAAAACCCATTCTGATCCCAAACTCTGACCGGTGTGTGTGTGTGTGTGTGTGTGTTAAGCACTTACACTCTAATCCCCACAATAATAAAGATGTTAAATACTCATCTGAGGAGGAAACAATGTTGCATCATAATGAAAGGATGTGTGACGTACACTTTTCTGTAAACTGAGTCAAACATTTTTTAACTGATTTAGGGTAGAGTAAGAATATTTAATTTATTGCGCAAGTTAGTTCATACTTAGATATAATTTTATATGCAATATTACCTTTTATTTTCATCATCATCAGAGTTCATGATAATTTATGTTCAACTTTATTTCTCATTTGATGAATCCATCCACAATTCATAAAACACAACACATGCAACTGAGGTACAAGAAGTATTGACATCTAAAAGTCATTGAAATCATTTAAAAATCACATCGACAGGTAAAAAAAAAGCCTCAGGTCAAATATTCATTTATCACTAATTAACTGTTTCACAAACACGTCATGCTCCGAAGTGCCGATCTGAATCAACCGAGTCGCGAACAGGCTCCGAAGTGCCGATCTGAATCAACCGAGTCGCGAACAAGCTCCGAAGTGCCGATCTGAATCAACGGAGTCGGGAACAGGCTCCGAAGTGCCGATCTGAATCAACCGAGTCGCGAACAGGCTCCGAAGTGCCGATCTGAATCAACCGAGTCGCGAACAGGCTCCGAAGTGCCGATCTGAATCAACCGAGTCGCGAACAGGCTCCGAAGTGCCGATCTGAATCAACCGAGTCGCGAACAGGCTCCGAAGTGCCGATCTGAATCAACCGAGTCGCGAACAAGCTCCGAAGTGCCGATCTGAATCAAGGGAGTCGCGAACAGGCTCCGAAGTGCCGATCTGAATCAACCGAGTCGCGAACAGACTCCGAAGTGCCGATCTGAAAACTTTGACCAACGAATGTAAAAAATAAATGCATTTTAACATAGTAAAAATAATTTAGAATTATCTTCCTCTATATTATATTAACAGCCTAACTTTTAACGAGCAATGCACCATAAGATTACCTTTACACTATAAAAAATAATATATTTCAGCCTATATTAATAACCTCTATGTAAAAAAACAGAATACCATTCTTACCAAATTCATTCAACTCGTTATTAAATCATAATTAGTTTTCAAACACTGACAGGAACTTTCAGAGCTTTCAAAGTTACTGCGTTTATAAAACAACTCTATGAAAGAGTCAGATCACGTATCTAAAAATAAATCGCTATAGTAAAAGAGAAATAATAAGAGGATTGAAGCTTCCTACCGTTCTGCTGTGTTTGGTCCTCACGTGCGTCTGACGCTCCGCGGCGCGTCTCCGCCCCATCACACGCGCGTTTACAGCGCTAAATCAATCATCTGTGCTAATTATTATAAATTTACTTCATTGTCAGCTTCGGGTACTTCATTTATTATTGTTCAATGAACTGTTTGAAACAGAAAAGGTTGTATTTCAGTGTCTCTGCAGGGGATTATAGATCAACAGCGCCACCTGCTGTCGACCCGCGGCTATTGGTAGTGATGCTACAGTCAAAAATCAGTAATAATTCAAACCTTTTAAAATAAAATATATAAAATAATGGTTTCTATTTTTATATTCTTTAAAATATCATTTAATTCTGTGAATAAATAAATCATTCTGATCACAAACTCTGTGTGTGTGTGTGTGTGTGTGTGTGTAGCACTTACACACTAATGCCCCACAATAATAAACATGTTAAATACTCATCTGAGGAAGAATATAATTTATATAGGAGGATGTAATTTTATATGCAATATTACCTTTTCTTGTCATCATCATCTTTAAGAGTTCATGATCATTTCTGTTCAACTTTATTTCTCAGTTGATAAATCTGAATCAACAGAGTCGCGAACATGCTCCGAATTCTCGATCTGAATCAAAACAATCAACAATACATCCTAAAAGAGTTCTATTTTTTTAGAAAAAAATAATAAATTTTACTGACCACAAACTTTTGAACTCTAGTGTTTATTGTTAGAAAAGTCTTCTATTTTAAATAAATGATCTTCTTTTTAACTTTTCATTCATCAAAGAATCCTGAAAGAAGTATTAGTTTCAGCAGCACATCTCTGATAATAAATCATCATATTATTCTGATTTCTGAAGAACATGTGACACTGAAGACTGAAGTAATGCTGCTGAAAATCACAGAAATAAAATAGATTTTAATGTATATTAAAATAAAAATAATGTTGTTTTACTTCTTAATAATATTTCAAATTTTTTCTGTATTTTTGATCAAATAAATGCAGTTTTGATGAGTAAACTCCTGTAAGAAGAAAAAAAAAACATTCTGATCCCAAACTCTGACCGGTGTGTGTGTGTTTGTGTGTGTGTGAAGCACTTACACTCTAATCCCCACAATAATAAAGATGTTAAATACTCATCTGAGGAGGAAACAATGTTGCATCATAATGAAAGGATGTGTGACATACACTTTTCTGTAAACTGAGCCAAACATTTTTTCACTGATTTAGGGTAGAGTAAGAATATATAATTTATTGCGCAAGTTAGTTCAGATATAATTTTATATGCAATATTACCTTTTCTTTTCATCATCATCAGAGTTCATGATAATTTATGTTCAACTTTATTTCTCATTTGATGAATCCATCCACAATTCATAAAACACAACACATGCAACTGAGGTACAAGAAGTATTGACATCTAAAAGTCATTGAAATCATTTAAAAATCACATCGACAGGTAAAAAAAAAGCCTCAGGTCAAATATTCATTTATCACTAATTAACTGTTTCACAAACACGTCATGCTCCGAAGTGCCGATCTGAATCAACCGAGTCGCGAACAGGCTCCGAAGTGCCGATCTGAATCAACCGAGTCGCGAACAAGCTCCGAAGTGCCGATCTGAATCAACGGAGTCGGGAACAGGCTCCGAAGTGCCGATCTGAATCAACCGAGTCGCGAACAGGCTCCGAAGTGCCGATCTGAATCAACCGAGTCGCGAACAGGCTCCGAAGTGCCGATCTGAATCAACCGAGTCGCGAACAGGCTCCGAAGTGCCGATCTGAATCAACCGAGTCGCGAACAGGCTCCGAAGTGCCGATCTGAATCAACCGAGTCGCGAACAAGCTCCGAAGTGCCGATCTGAATCAAGGGAGTCGCGAACAGGCTCCGAAGTGCCGATCTGAATCAACCGAGTCGCGAACAGACTCCGAAGTGCCGATCTGAAAACTTTGACCAACGAATGTAAAAAATAAATGCATTTTAACATAGTAAAAATAATTTAGAATTATCTTCCTCTATATTATATTAACAGCCTAACTTTTAACGAGCAATGCACCATAAGATTACCTTTACACTATAAAAAATAATATATTTCAGCCTATATTAATAACCTCTATGTAAAAAAACAGAATACCATTCTTACCAAATTCATTCAACTCGTTATTAAATCATAATTAGTTTTCAAACACTGACAGGAACTTTCAGAGCTTTCAAAGTTACTGCGTTTATAAAACAACTCTATGAAAGAGTCAGATCACGTATCTAAAAATAAATCGCTATAGTAAAAGAGAAATAATAAGAGGATTGAAGCTTCCTACCGTTCTGCTGTGTTTGGTCCTCACGTGCGTCTGACGCTCCGCGGCGCGTCTCCGCCCCATCACACGCGCGTTTACAGCGCTAAATCAATCATCTGTGCTAATTATTATAAATTTACTTCATTGTCAGCTTCGGGTACTTCATTTATTATTGTTCAATGAACTGTTTGAAACAGAAAAGGTTGTATTTCAGTGTCTCTGCAGGGGATTATAGATCAACAGCGCCACCTGCTGTCGACCCGCGGCTATTGGTAGTGATGCTACAGTCAAAAATCAGTAATAATTCAAACCTTTTAAAATAAAATATATAAAATAATGGTTTCTATTTTTATATTCTTTAAAATATCATTTAATTCTGTGAATAAATAAATCATTCTGATCACAAACTCTGTGTGTGTGTGTGTGTGTGTGTGTGTGTGTGTAGCACTTACACACTAATGCCCCACAATAATAAACATGTTAAATACTCATCTGAGGAAGAATATAATTTATATAGGAGGATGTAATTTTATATGCAATATTACCTTTTCTTGTCATCATCATCTTTAAGAGTTCATGATCATTTCTGTTCAACTTTATTTCTCAGTTGATAAATCTGAATCAACAGAGTCGCGAACATGCTCCGAATTCTCGATCTGAATCAAAACAATCAACAATACATCCTAAAAGAGTTCTATTTTTTTAGAAAAAAATAATAAATTTTACTGACCACAAACTTTTGAACTCTAGTGTTTATTGTTAGAAAAGTCTTCTATTTTAAATAAATGATCTTCTTTTTAACTTTTCATTCATCAAAGAATCCTGAAAGAAGTATTAGTTTCAGCAGCACATCTCTGATAATAAATCATCATATTATTCTGATTTCTGAAGAACATGTGACACTGAAGACTGAAGTAATGCTGCTGAAAATCACAGAAATAAAATAGATTTTAATGTATATTAAAATAAAAATAATGTTGTTTTACTTCTTAATAATATTTCAAATTTTTTCTGTATTTTTGATCAAATAAATGCAGTTTTGATGAGTAAACTCCTGTAAGAAGAAAAAAAAAACATTCTGATCCCAAACTCTGACCGGTGTGTGTGTGTTTGTGTGTGTGTGAAGCACTTACACTCTAATCCCCACAATAATAAAGATGTTAAATACTCATCTGAGGAGGAAACAATGTTGCATCATAATGAAAGGATGTGTGACATACACTTTTCTGTAAACTGAGCCAAACATTTTTTCACTGATTTAGGGTAGAGTAAGAATATATAATTTATTGCGCAAGTTAGTTCAGATATAATTTTATATGCAATATTACCTTTTCTTTTCATCATCATCAGAGTTCATGATAATTTATGTTCAACTTTATTTCTCATTTGATGAATCCATCCACAATTCATAAAACACAACACATGCAACTGAGGTACAAGAAGTATTGACATCTAAAAGTCATTGAAATCATTTAAAAATCACATCGACAGGTAAAAAAAAAAGCCTCAGGTCAAATATTCATTTATCACTAATTAACTGTTTCACAAACACGTCATGCTCCGAAGTGCCGATCTGAATCAACCGAGTCGCGAACAGGCTCCGAAGTGCCGATCTGAATCAACGGAGTCGGGAACAGGCTCCGAAGTGCCGATCTGAATCAACCGAGTCGCGAACAGGCTCCGAAGTGCCGATCTGAATCAACCGAGTCGCGAACAGGCTCCGAAGTGCCGATCTGAATCAACCGAGTCGCGAACAGGCTCCGAAGTGCCGATCTGAATCAACCGAGTCGCGAACAAGCTACGAAGTGCCGATCTGAATCAAGGGAGTCGCGAACAGGCTCCGAAGTGCCGATCTGAATCAACCGAGTCGCGAACAGACTCCGAAGTGCCGATCTGAAAACTTTGACCAACGAATGTAAAAAATAAATGCATTTTAACATAGTAAAAATAATTTAGAATTATCTTCCTCTATATTATATTAACAGCCTAACTTTTAACGAGCAATGCACCATAAGATTACCTTTACACTATAAAAAATAATATATTTCAGCCTATATTAATAACCTCTATGTAAAAAAACAGAATACCATTCTTACCAAATTCATTCAACTCGTTATTAAATCATAATTAGTTTTCAAACACTGACAGGAACTTTCAGAGCTTTCAAAGTTACTGCGTTTATAAAACAACTCTATGAAAGAGTCAGATCACGTATCTAAAAATAAATCGCTATACTAAAAGAGAAATAATAAGAGGATTGAAGCTTCCTACCGTTCTGCTGTGTTTGGTCCTCACGTGCGTCTGACGCTCCGCGGCGCGTCTCCGCCCCATCACACGCGCGTTTACAGCGCTAAATCAATCATCTGTGCTAATTATTATACATTTACTTCATTGTCAGCTTCGGGTACTTCATTTATTATTGTTCAATGAACTGTTTGAAACAGAAAAGGTTGTATTTCAGTGTCTCTGCAGGGGATTATAGATCAACAGCGCCACCTGCTGTCGACCCGCGGCTATTGGTAGTGATGCTACAGTCAAAAATCAGTAATAATACAAACCTTTTAAAATAAAATATATAAAATAATGGTTTCTATTTTTATATTCTTTAAAATATCATTTAATTCTGTGAATAAATAAATCATTCTGATCACAAACTCTGTGTGTGTGTGTGTGTGTGTGTGTGTGTGTGTGTGTGTGTGTGTGTGTGTGTGTGTGTGTGTGTGTGTTTGTGTGTGTGTAACACTTACACACTAACGCCCCACAATAATAAACATGTTAAATACTCATCTGAGGAAGAATATAATTTATATAGGAGGATGTAATTTTATATGCAATATTACCTTTTCTTGTCATCATCATCTTTAAGAGTTCATGATCATTTCTGTTCAACTTTATTTCTCAGTTGATAAATCTGAATCAACAGAGTCGCGAACATGCTCCGAATTCCCGATCTGAATCAAAACAATCAACAATACATCCTAAAAGAGTTCTATTTTTTTAGAAAAAAATAATACATTTTACTGACCACAAACTTTTGAACTCTAGTGTTTATTGTTAGAAAAGTCTTCTATTTTAAATAAATGATCTTCTTTTTAACTTTTCATTCATCAAAGAATCCTGAAAGAAGTATTAGTTTCAGCAGCACATCTCTGATAATAAATCATCATATTATTCTGATTTCTAAAGAACATGTGACACTGAAGACTGAAGTAATGCTGCTGAAAATCACAGAAATAAAAGATTTTAATGTATATTAAAATAAAAATAATGTTGTTTTACTTCATAATAATATTTCAAATTTTTTCTGTATTTTTGATCAAATAAATGCAGTTTTGATGAGTAAACTCCTGTAAGAAGAAAAAAAAAAACCATTCTGATCCCAAACTCTGACCGGTGTGTGTGTGTTTGTGTGTGTGTAGCACTTACACTCTAATCCCCACAATAATAAAGATGTTAAATACTCATCTGAGGAGGAAACAATGTTGCATCATAATGAAAGGATGTGTGACGTACACTTTTCTGTAAACTGAGCCAAACATTTTTTAACTGATTTAGGGTAGAGTAAGAATATTTAATTTATTGCGCAAGTTAGTTCAGATATAATTTTATATGCAATATTACCTTTTCTTTTCATCATCATCAGAGTTCATGATAATTTATGTTCAATTTTATTTCTCATTTGATTAATCCATCCACAATTCATAAAACACAACACATGCAACTGAGGTACAAGAAGTATTGACATCTAAAAGTCATTGAAATCATTTAAAAATCACATCGACAGGTAAAAAAAAAAGCCTCAGGTCAAATATTCATTTATCACAAATTAACTGTTTCACAAACACTTCATGCTCCGAAGTGCCAATCTGAATCAACCGAGTCCCGAACAGGCTCCGAAGTGCCGATCTGAATCAACCGAGTCGCGAACAGGCTCCTAAGTGCCGATCTGAATCAACCGAGTCGCGAACAGGCTCCGAAGTGCCGATCTGAATCAACCGAGTCGCGAACAGGCTCCTAAGTGCCGATCTGAATCAACCGAGTCGCGAACATGCTCCGAAGTGCCGATCTGAATCAACCGAGTCGCGAACAGGCTCCGAAGTGCCGATCTGAATCAACAGAGTTGCGAACAGGCTCCGAAGTGCCAATCTGAATCAACCGAGTCGCGAACAGGCTCCGAAGTGCCGATCTGAAAACTTTGACCAACGAATGTAAAAAATAAATGCATTTTAACATAGTAAAAATAATTTAGAATTATCTTCCTCTATATTATATTAACAGCCTAACTTTTAACGAGCAATGCACCATAAGATTACCTTTACACTATAAAAAATAATATATTTCAGCCTATATTAATAACCTCTATGTAAAAAAACAGAATACCATTCTTACCAAATTCATTCAACTCGTTATTAAATCATAATTAGTTTTCAAACACTGACAGGAACTTTCAGAGCTTTCAAAGTTACTGCGTTTATAAAACAACTCTATGAAAGAGTCAGATCACGTATCTAAAAATAAATCGCTATAGTAAAAGAGAAATAATAAGAGGAGTGAAGTTTCCTACCGTTCTGCTGTGTTTGGTCCTCACGTGCGTCTGACGCTCCGCGGCGCGTCTCCGCCCCATCACACGCGCGTTTACAGCGCTAAATCAATCATCTGTGCTAATTATTATACATTTACTTCATTGTCAGCTTCGGGTACTTCATTTATTATTGTTCAATTAACGGCTTGAAACAGAAAAGGTTGTATTTCAGTGTCTCTGCAGGGGATTATAGATCAACAGCGCCACCTGCTGTCGACCCGCGGCTATTGGTAGTGATGCTACAGTCAAAAATCAGTAATAATTCAAACCTTTTAAAATAAAATATATAAAATAATGGTTTCTATTTTTATATTCTTTAAAATATCATTTAATTCTGTGAATAAATAAATCATTCTGATCACAAACTCTGTGTGTGTGTGTGTGTAGCACTTACACACTAATGCCCCACAATAATAAACATGTTAAATACTCATCTGAGGAAGAATATAATTTATATAGGAGGATGTAATTTTATATGCAATATTACCTTTTCTTTTCATCATCATCTTTAAGAGTTCATGATCATTTCTGTTCAACTTTATTTCTCAGTTGATAAATCTGAATCAACAGAGTCGCGAACATGCTCCGAATTCCCGATCTGAATCAAAACAATCAACAATACATCCTAAAAGAGTTCTATTTTTTTAGAAAAAAATAATACATTTTACTGACCACAAACTTTTGAACTCTAGTGTTTATTGTTAGAAAAGTCTTCTATTTTAAATAAATGATCTTCTTTTTAACTTTTCATTCATCAAAGAATCCTGAAAGAAGTATTACAGTTTCAGCAGCACATCTCTGATAATAAATCATCATATTATTCTGATTTCTAAAGAACATGTGACACTGAAGACTGAAGTAATGCTGCTGAAAATCACAGAAATAAAATAGATTTTAATGTATATTAAAATAAAAATAATGTTGTTTTACGTCATAATAATATTTCACATTTTTTCTGTATTTTTGATCAAATAAATGCAGTTTTGATGAGTAAACTCCTGTAAGAAGAAAAAAAAAAAACATTCTGATCCCAAACTCTGACGGTGTGTGTGTGTTTGTGTGTGTTTGAAGCACTTACACTCTAATCCCCACAATAATAAAGATGTTAAATACTCATCTGAGGAGGAAACAATGTTGCATCATAATGAAAGGATGTGTGACGTACACTTTTCTGTAAACTGAGCCAAACATTTTTTCACTGATTTAGGGTAGAGTAAGAATATTTAATTTATTGCGCAAGTTAGTTCATACTTAGATATAATTTTATATGCAATATTACCTTTTCTTTTCATCATCATCAGAGTTCATGATAATTTATGTTCAACTTTATTTCTCATTTGATGAATCCATCCACAATTCATAAAACACAACACATGCAACTGAGGTACAAGAAGTATTGACATCTAAAAGTCATTGAAATCATTTAAAAATCAAATCGACAGGTTAAAAAAAAAGCCTCAGGTCAAATATTCATTTATCACAAATTAACTGTTTCACAAACACTTCATGCTCCGAAGTGGCGATCTGAATCAACGGAGTCGCGAACAGGCTCCGAAGTGCCGATCTGAAACAACCGAGTCGCGAACATGCTCCGAAGTGCCGATCTGAATCAACCGAGTCCCGAACAGGCTCCGAAGTGCCGATCTGAATCAACCGAGTCGCGAACAGGCTCCGAAGTGCCGATCTGAATCAACCGAGTCGCGAACAGGCTCCGAAGTGGCGATCTGAATCAACGGAGTCGCGAACAGGCTCCGAAGTGCCGATCTGAATCAACCGAGTCGCGAACATGCTCCGAAGTACCGATCTGAATCAACCGAGTCGCGAACAGGCTCCGAAGTGCCGATCTGAAAACTTCGACCAAAGAATGTAAAAAATAACTCTATTTCTCTAAAAACTCTAATAACTCTACAACTATATGAAAGACTCAGATCACATATCTAAAAATAAATCGTTAAGCTTCCTACCGTTCTGCTGTGTTTGGTCCTCACGTGCGTCTGACGCCATGCGGCTCGTCTCAGCCCCTCACACGCGCGTTTACAGCGCTAAATCAATCATCTGTGCTAATTATTATACATTTACTTCATTGTCAGCTTCGGGTACTTCATGTATTATTGTTCAATGAAGTGTTCGAAACAAAAAAAGTTTCAGTAATAATTCAAAATTATCAAAATAAAATATATAAAATAATGGTTTCTATTTTAATATCCTTTAAAATATAATTTATTTCTGTGAAGTGCAGCTGTATTTTCAGCATCATTCCTCCAGTCTTCAGTGTCACATGATCTTTAGAAATCATGAAAATATAATGATTTATTATTAGAACTATTAGTTGTGCTACCAAACATTATTTTGGAATCTGCGATACTTTTTTCAGGATTCTTCGATGTATAATTTTTTTTAAAGAACAGCGTTTATTCAAAATGTAGATCTCTTCTAACAATATTAATCTTTGATTTCACTTCTTATCTATTTAACACATCCTGAATAAAAGATTCTAAAATCTAATAAAGAATGCAATTTCTTATAAAAAAAAGAAAGGATAAAAATTTACTGACCCCAAACTATTGAACTGTAGTGAATATTGTTAGAAAATATTTATATTTTAAATAAATGCTCTTCTTTTTAACTTTTTATTAATCAAAGAATCCTGAAAAAAAGTATCACATATTCCAAAATAATATTTATCAGCAAAACTGTTGATAATTCTAATAATAAATCATCATATTATTCTGATTTCTGAAGATCATGTGACACTGAAGATTGGAGGAATGATGCTGAAAATACAGTTGCACATCACATGAATAAATTACACTTTCATGTATATTAAAATAGAAAAATGTTAATAAAATTTCACAATATTACATGTTTTCCAGTATTTTTGATCAAATAAATGCTGTCTTGATGAGTAAAATAAATTCCTGTTAAAAAACATAAAAAATCATTCTGATCCCAAACTCTGACCGGTAGTGTGTGTATTTGTGTGTGTGTGTGTGTGTGTGTTTACATATACAGTATATATATATATATATATATATATATATATATATATATATATATATATATATATATATATATATATATATATATATATATATATATAAGCCCACTAACACACTAGGCAAGGCGAGGTTTATTTATATAGCACATTTCATACACGATGGTAATTCAAAGTGCTTTACATAAAAGAAAGTAAAATAATCATAAAGAAAATTAAAATGATTAAAAAATTTACTTAATTAAAATGAATTTAAAAACAGTTACAAAATTATTTAACATAAAAAAAACAGTGAAAATATAGTGCAATCAGTTCGGACATTGCACAGTGCTCATTCAATAAATGCACAGTTAAACAGATGAGTTTTAAGTCTTGATTTAAATGTGACTAGTGTTTTAGCACATCTGATCTCTTCTGGAAGCTGATTCCAACTGCGAGCGGCATAGAAACTAAAAGCAGATTCCCCTTGTTTTGTGTGAACCCTTGGTATTTCTAACTGACTCGATCCTAATGATCTGAGTGCTCTGTTAGGTTTATATTCAGTGAGCATATCTGCAACTGCAGTTTTTAAGGAGTTTGGAAATGTCCCAGAATTCAAGTGAGGTGTTCACAACTTCTAAGAGATCTGCATATAGTGGCTGAATCTGTCTGACCTCTGCATTACTTGAGGATGTGCTAATCGCCTTCCTGATATTGATGATCTTCTCAGAAAAGAAGGATGCAAACTCATTGCAGTTGCTGTCTGAGAGCATTTCACTGGGAATCTGACTTCAGTCTATGTCTCGTAACTTTGAACGCTCCTCTGGTTTCAGTTGTGTTTTTGTTTATTTTGGTGAAGTATAAATAAAGTCTTCACATCTGCCTGCACTTGAGCCTTCGCCTCTTGCGATCCGTGACACTATTAATAACAATGGATGAAAAGTTTAGAGCCCTACTGATGATTAAGTCTAGAGTGTGTCCACCTTTGTGTGGGTCCATGTACATGCTGAATCGACAGGTAAAAAAAAAAGCCTCAAGTCCAAATATTCATTTATCACCAATTAACTGTTTGACAAACACTTCCTGCTTCGATGTCCAGATCGGAATTTAAAAAAATCTCAAACATGTTCCGAAGTGCCGATCTGAATCAACCGAGTCGCGAACAGGCTCCGAAGTGCCGATCTGAATCAACCGAGTCGCGAACATGCTCCGAAGTGCCGATCTGAATCAACCGAGTCGCGAACAGGCTCCGAAGTGCCGATCTGAATCAACCGAGTCGCAAACAGCCTCCGAAGTCCCGATCTGAATCAACCGAGTCGCGAACATGCTCCGAAGTGCCGATCTGAATCAACCGAGTCGCGAACATGCTCCGAAGTCCCGATCTGAATCAACCGAGTCGCGAACATGCTCCGAAGTGCCGATCTGAATCAACCGAGTCGCGAACATGCTCCGAAGTGCCGATCTGAATCAACCGAGTCGCGAACATGCTCCGAAGTCCCGATCTGAATCAACCGAGTCGCGAACAGCCTCCGAAGTGCCGATCTGAATCAACCGAGTCGCGAACAGACTCCGAAGTCCCGATCTGAATCAACCGAGTCGCGATGGTTGAACATAAAGGCTAGTAATTAAGCAACAAATCTTTTTTATGGATGGTAACTGTCAAATTATTACTGAAATATTATTAGTAATTAGTTAGTTACTGCAAAATAAATATTAAAATAACTTAATTAGTTAGTACTTCTCAACTCTGACTACTGAGAAATAACTGATAAAAATGTAAGAAAATTTTGAGTGCTCAAGAGACATTTTTCATATCCATCTTATTTGACATTCAATATCTCAGGACATAATAAGGTAAGTTAAGATGTATATGTTTAAAATTTTGTGGTGATATTATAAAGTTTCTAAAAGTTATAGTATTTTGTAATGAAACAGGACTTTTTGTTTAGCTCTTGACTCGCCTAAGTATACTATTTAAATACTGTTGCTTTATGAGTGCCATACACAAAAATACCAACCCATAACTCCACGAATATAAGACAAGGAGAGTCAAAAGTTATAATCTGATTCAACTGTGACGATCTTAAGGGGCTGTAGTATTTTATTTTGTCCAGCAGGTGTCTCGGAGTAACACTTTTTGTAAGACTACGTTCTGTCAAATGTTTAATAGAGCTCTCCAACTGATTCATGGGTTTAGGTATTATTTACATATGAAAGATCGAAATGGATTGTTTTGATTTTGGACTCATTTCAATCTTGAGAATCTGCTGTAAATAACGATATGCCACTTTTCACAATCAGAGCATGTTTCATTAAGTTGTAAAGGTAAAACCATGAGAATATTGCAGCATGTTCGCATTTGGAGTTAAATATATATATATATATATATATATATATATATATATATATATATATATATATAAAATTCGATGAAGAATATCTTCAAATCTAAATGACAGATTATTGTATAATTGGGCTCATTTTAATCGAGAGAAGTTTCAATTTTCCATGAGCTATGCATGTTTCATGAAGTTATGAATGGAAACGTAACCTATATTTTTTTCTCAGTTGAATGGTTTCATTTGTGTGATAATATCGTAATTAATATATTTAGATCAAGTGAACAAATTACGATGAATACGAGCTCCTTTTAATCTGGAGAATTTTCTGGGGGAAAAAAATGACGTATGATTTTGCATGATCTATGAATGTTTCATGAAGTTATTAATAAAAGCGCAAAGTGTTTTATGGTTATAAACAATAATTAAACCTTATAACTAAAGTATACATGTACAAATAGACCTGTAAACTAAATGAAGACCACACGTAAACACACACACACAACTATACATTTAAAAACTATATTTAAAACAAATATAATACCTTGTCAATAAACCACAGATATTTACTGTTGTGAACCCAAAAGCAAGACTGTATCTGAGCCTCATCTAGTACAAAATCTACATGTATTTTACCAGCCCTCAGTTTGTTAAAGACATGAACCTGCCATGACAACAACACATTTCTGCTCCATCATACAGTATAACAACTACAGTTTAAAACATTCAAGAAACACAGACCGACAGTTTATGGAACTGAAAAAAAAATCATTTTATTGTGATTTCAACAAGAACAGTTTATGATCTGGGTCTCTCCTTTTTGCCTTTGTAGAGAGCCAGAAGAGAAACGTTGGCCACTTTCACCACCTTGAAACGAACACCGGGAATATCACCCACGGCGTGTCCCTTACGACCGAATCCTGCCACCAGAACCTCATCGTTTTCCTGTAACGGAGAGCGAAACGGCTCTGTAGATCGAGATCCTATTAAACTCATAAAGACGTGTAAAATCTCACACACTATTCACCTCAATGAAGTTCAAGCAGCCGTCGTTGGGGACGAAAGCGGTGATCTTCTTGCCGTTCTTGATCAGTTGGACCCTGACGCACTTCCTGATGGCAGAGTTGGGCTGCTTGGCTTCAACACCACTGTCAACATGACAATCAAAGTCAGTCATGCATTCCTTAGTTATTCCATATATTCATCAAACACAGCCTCTTACACTTTCTCAAGCACGATGCCTTTGGCGTGAGAAGCTCCACCGAAGGGGTTGGCCTTCAGAGCAGTGCCCAAATGGGCCTTCTTGTACTGTTTATCATGCCATTTCTGCTCGCGGCGGTGGTTCCGCAGTTTTCTAGCAGTACGCAGTCCACGACACTTGCCTGAAGGATGAAAAAGAGAAAGCTTTTTCCTTTTCTTTCAGAAAATGTGCAAATACCCAGCATCAGAAACACCCAGCATCCTACACATTTGGACCCTTTGAAACATCAAATAGTTTGTAATTAAAAGAAAATACGTCAAAGTTGAGAGTATAAATAGAAACATTTATATGCACTCTAAAATAGATGCGTCTTGGTATTCGTTTAGACGATATATCACCATAATGAACATTTGCGATAGTTACCACAGGGACTTCAAAATGCCTTGAATAATTTATTAAATTATTCAGGTTTTTTTTAAATGCATTTAAAGAATTTTTTTGCATCTACTGTTTAAAATGTTCAACACCGCTGTATATAGAATGAGTGACAGACTCGTCTGGACTACAACATGCACAATGTTCAGTCACACTTTACATTAAGGCTCCATTATTTAATATTAGTTTATTTGTTAACAAATTGCCAATAATAATAAAACATTAAGTTAACATTTAATAACACTTAAAATAAAAACAACTATTTTAACGGACCCAAGCTAATATGAATTAACAGCTGCAAGGATAATAACTTTTGTAAAAAAAAAAATCAGCTATAGCTAAGGTTAACTAATGAGACCTTACTGTAAACGTACCTATTGTTATTTATAATTATTTTGCACTTCAACAAGAAACATTTGCTTACTTTATACATTTGTGTATTCCTGTAGTGTATACAAATGTCAATTTCTATTTATAATAAAGTTACCAAACCAGTACGTTTTTATCGACATAATATCGTACATCGCGATTATACCGCAACAAAAATATGATAGTTTAGTGAACACTCTAAAATGGAATAGAATTTACTTTGAATTTGAAACTTTGTACAACGAAAAAGTTCATATTAAAGATACAGAAGATGCTGTTAATCACTTGAGCATCTCCCGACAGCCAACATCAAAATAAAAACCATAATCACAAGTCTCGCTGGTTTTGATCAACAGTTTCAAATCTTAAAAAATCTATAATAAAAATTATTCTATAGGTGTGACTAGATACAAACTAGCATTAGCCCAACATGCTTCAACTATTTTTAAAGCAGCAAAATTATAATATACAACATGCACATATGATTAGCGATATAAAGTCTGCATAACAAACGCAAAGTAGTTTAATATTTTGAGTAGGAGTCTAAATAAAGATTGTGCCAGTGTTTAATGTTCGAGCAGCTCAGGGCCGCTCCACGACGCCTCCCGTTACAGAACATGAAAAAGCCACAAAACCGCTTCACAGCAAGCTCCACTTTCTCTAACCGTATGCTTTAAACTTTAAACAACATGTAAACTAAGATACTTGTGTGATAACACCAATTATTTGAGTGTTTTGAGGGGTTTTATCGCCGCCTCACACGTACCCATGATCGCGTGCTCCGAGTCCGGACGGGAAAGAGCGATCACGTGACGCTTTGTGCAAATGACTGCTGGAAGGACCCCGCGGATAGCCAAAGCGAGCGCCTGTGCATAAATCAGTAATCCTCATTTGATTTCTGCCATTTTTTCAGCCGTTTTACAGCAGAGGCTCTCAACTCTGGTCCTGGAGGATCCAGCTTTTTAATGTCTTTATTTGTATGACAGAACTACCACTTTGATTTAATTAATCTAATTTACCATCATCCAAGTCAAAATATTGTATTAAAAATCTCTACTTAATTGTGATTAAAAAATGCATGTTCATTTATGATTACAATATTCATGCTGCAATTCATGCTCACCATAATATTTTGTGAATTAATGCAATAACCTTAACCTTAAATGTAAGTGTCACATTGTTTTGTTCATACTTTGTCTAGTGCTTCAGTTTTTTTCTGTTCACTTCATAAGTGGAAATTGATTTTGTGTATAATTTAAATGAGAAATACATGCCTTTAAAATGAACAAATAAATAAATATATTTTCCGTTTTGGTTTTATACTGAAATGTGTTATTTGTAACAACTATCCTGCATATCTGTGAATGGGGAAAACATAAAAAAAGTTAAATACTGAAATATAGTTTATCTTCAGCTAGGCCTGTAGACAATTTTATCATGTATTTTTTCATTGTGCAAATTAACCCTTTGGTGTTGTTTTATTTGGGGGGTCACTCTTGTAGTTTTCAGTAAAATCAATGTAAAAAAATAGTTGAATAATATATATTTTTTTATTTTGTATTTTAATATAATTTCATGGTACTAATGATTTACAATAATTATGATATATTTTCCCCACTGAAAATAATACAAATGTACTTTTCAATTATGTCAGTATTTCATGTTAAAATAGAGACAACGTCTATTCATTTCCAATAAAAAAAAATGTAACGAACATTTAGCTTTTTCGAATCAAGTCCTTTATTTATTTATTTATTTATTTATGTGGTCACAAAGCGATTTCGAAAAAAATGGACCGAATGCCACCAAAGGGTTAATGTGAACTACAGAAAGAAGTGCAATGAACTTCACACATAATACGTAAAATAATATAGGAAACGTTTAAAACTTCTGACACAGTTCTCAATCAATATCGTTGTCGTATATTCGTTAATCATGCAGCTAATAAGTTTAGTTTTATTAAGCAGGCGTTCATGGCTCTGCTGGTTTTGTGTACGTCAGTAGCAGACGCTCTGATAAGGGGCGTGGTCACGTCGTTTGATTGACCCGCCCGCTGGACGCTGATTGGCGTCCGCGCCTGTCAATCATCACTGAGGTTGCGCCCCGTTATCAAGGCAGATTATGAAGCAGCAGGGTTCAGCATCATCTCTGACAGACTCATCTGGATGGATACATGGCATCAACGTGGCGCCCAATGTCTCTTGCATTATTTTATTTTGTCTTCCTGCAGATATCCTCGTCTTATGAGCAGCTGTCTGCCTTTGTGGAAGGAAGGTGAGTGCGTTATTTTGAAATAAGCGAGAGACGTGATCTTATAGGCGTCTCATTTATTCAAATGGTGAAACTGGGAGAAACAAAGAGTAGGCTAT
>NC_039278.1:16708824-16728824 GCF_003368295.1 Carassius auratus | reverse complement strand
GAGAAATGTAGCATTGCATCAGTGTCTCACCAATGGATGCTCTGCAGTGAATGGGTGCCGTCAGAATGAGAGTCCAAACAGCTGATAAAAACATCACAATAATCCACAGCACTCCAGTCCATCAGTTAACATCTGGAGAAGACAAAAGCTGCATGTTTTTAAGACACAAATAAATCATTAAGACGTTTTAACGTCAAACCATTGCTTCTGGTTAAAATACGAGTACATAATCCATAATAATGCTTCCTACAGTGAAAAAATGGTCGTGTCTGAATCAGGTGAGAAATCTGCATCGTTTACAAGCAAAAACATTTTTGATTATTGATTATGGACTCATATTTTAGAAGAAAGCAATGGTTTTAACCCAAAGCTTTTCACCTCTCCAGATGTTAACTGATGGACTGGAGTGCTGTGGATTATTTGTGGATTATTGTAACGTTTTTATCAGCTGTTTGGACTTTAATTCTGACGGCACCCATTCACTGCAGAGCATCCATTGGTGAGACACTAATGCAACATTTCTACAAATCTAATATAGAAACAAACTCTTCTAATCGTGCATGGCCTGAGGCTGAGCACATTATTAGCAATTTTTAAATATTCCTTTAACATCATCTCAAGCCTTTTTTTTTTTAAGATATCTCAATATGATAATTTCTCATCTTATTCTCATCAAACAATCCAAGCTGTTCTCCATGTTGATTTTATATCTCTCGCTACATGTTAACAGACTCTTTCGTGTGTATATTTATTTCTCCTGCGGCTTTTCCGGAGAAGCGTCTGAAGCAAAGCTAATACTTAAAGGAAACAAAACTGAAAAAAAACTGCGGGAAACGAAGCGAAGTGACTTGAAAGCGAGTTCGTCTCATTTTGCGGATGGTGACGTTCCAGCAGTGACTCACAGCATCAAAGCCTCCCGTATCTCATTCATATTCATGACGCGTGAAGATCCGATCTGCAGCTGAAACTGAGAGATTGTACCAAACTATACAAATGAAGGTATATTCATCTGATTAATAATGCACTCATTAAATTCTCCTACTTACAGCTCAGATGATGCACCATCCCAAGACATCAGAGTCCAACAAAGTAAGTTATTTTGATGATATCTTCAATGGTTCTTTGCAACCCTGTACATCCATATAAGTTATCATATTTGATACACATATTTCTATGGCCTCTAAATGATTAAAACTATCAAAACTATTAACCCTGTTTAAAATCTGATCCTCAGAGCGTTTGTTTAGTCATCTCTCAATCATTATTGTTTTGCATTGCATTATATGTTTTGATCATCAAACTAGGCATTTGAATCTCATCTTACTAAGACATATTATTGGACATATAGAGAGTCAGTTGACACTTCTATCATTTTATTTAAGTATCTGCTGTACTGTTATAAAGATCTCACTGATTTACATTACAAGCCTCAGAATTTCATCACTTTTTTGCCATAGTAATATCAGTATCTGCACCAAAGTGCATTTTTTTGTTCTTTTTAAGCAATGCAAACTACAGTTTGGGGACAGTACATTTTAAAGAAATTAATACTTTTCTTCAGAAAGCATGTTTAAATTAATAAAAAGGGAAGTGTTAAAGACTACTGTTAGAAAGGATTTCTATTTTTAATAATCTGCTCGGTATCACAGGTTCCAAATAAAGAAATAAATAATATAAATATTATATATATATATATTAAGCAGCAGAAGTGTTTCCAGCACTGATAATAAATCATCATATTAGAATGATTTCTGAAGATCATGTGACACTGAAGACTGGAGTAATGATGCTGAAAATACAGCTTTGATCACAGAAATAAATTACACTTTAGCAGATATTCACACAGAAATCTGACATTTTAAAATGCAATAATGTTTCACAATTTTACTGTGTTTTCCGTATTTTTGATTAAATAAATGCAGCCTTGATGAGCAGGAGATAAACAAATCTTACTGATCCCAAACCTTTGAATGTCATCACAGAATCATATATATATATATATATATACATGCACACACACATACACACACACAGAATTCTTAATAAATGTGCTTATTTGCATATTTGTTTAAGTGAATCTAAATATTTCGAAGAGTGTTTCAGGGAGCAGATTTAGTCTCTGGTCACCTGATGTGGGTGTTGTTGTGCAGATGGGGTGGACGCTGATGGCTCGGTGTTTGCGGCTGAAGCTCTGCAGGTGAGACGAGACGAGACGAGCCACTGTGACCTTGTGCTGCTGCTGGGGTGCAGATTTCCCTCCAAAGCAGATGAAATTAATCCTTGACAGACTGCATGGTCTTTGGAAAAACAGATTACAGACATGCTACATTTTTAATCAGAAATTTCACTCTGATATAGGAGACATTACAGTACCCAAAATGTCTCTAATTCTCTTTCCAGATATGACTTCTGGGAACTGTTTTTATTTTTTAATTTAAGTTTATTTCACAGCATAAGGGAAAACGGGGCTACTTGTCACATACAGGTACTAGAGTATTTTCATAAATGCCCACTTGAGGGAGCTGTCAGACTTTTATTTCGGCATATTGTTTTGAATTGTAATTTACTGTATTTCGGCCAGAACATCTGTTAGTTTACAGTTTTTCTCAGTCACTTTGGTGCATTTTTCAAAACAGAAATGAAATTTTCAAAACTACTTGTACAACCTCCACATCATCTAGTCATTAATACACATCATAAAACCAGTTTCTCATTCTTTTGAACAAGTTGCGATTGCTATTGTACATTCATGCAATTGATTACGCACATTTATCTGCGGATTCCTACATTATCAGTTGCTAATGTCATGTTGCTCAAAATGTATTATACAGTTTTCTGTGCAATAGTCTTACCCCCCAAAACATCTAGTCTTTAGTTCATCATATAAGTCATTAAATGCAAAATGGTTAATCTAGTTGTCATAAACTGCCAAGCACACTTTTTATTTGTATTTTTACACACTATTATTAGATGTTTTGTCAATTTGGCATGAATTGTGCAAGTGAATCTTTACTAATGAAGAGAATGTAGATGATAAACCAATGATAAACCATTTCTCTGAAATAGCTCAAAGGTTCATCTCATGAATCTTCAGTAGGAAAGCTTATACTGTATAGACAAAGGACAACACAAGAGTTACAAATTCTGAAAATGGAATTATTTTCATCTTTGTTCCCATATTTCCTTTTCTATATCACAATGGCATTGTAAAAGTATTTTTTATTTTTTTATTTTTTTGGTCAGACCACTAGTAAAAGTGTAACTGGGAATTCTATCCAGTCCCTTTCAATCAACATCCCACAAACAGTAATGTGTAAATGTGTAGTTTTGAAATGGATATATGGCATACATAAGCATATGGCATACTGTTCAATACAGTAGTTTACATCAGAACATCCCTCCACTGTTAAATTGACAACATGACTAAGCAATTTGACTGTCTTATCCGTAAACTATGACACAAGGACTTGTCATTCTGATGGCACTGACATGTTCATTGACACAGATATTTATTTTTGAGAGATGAACTAAGGATTTTGAGCAAGAGACTGGCTTTTGCAGGTCATCCATTGTGTTTTGATATTTGTACGAGTTGTTTTGAGAAATGCACTTACTGTTTTGCAAATCTCAAGAATGATTAGAGAAATGTACCAAAGCAACTGAGAAAAACTGTAATATGTTACAGTTTACATTCTTGCAGTTCAGTCAACTGTTTTGTGGATTATCATAGGTTTAGATTTAACTTAAAAGCTTATGCTCAATAATAAAGGTTTATATTGTGACATCTACCCCTATAGGTGTGACAACTAGCCTTGCATACACTATTGCTGAAAGAAATGTATACTTTTACTTAGCAAGGATGCATTACATTTATTAAACGTGACAGAAAATATTAATAATGTTACGAAATATTTATTTTTGAACTTCATATTCATCAAAGTATGCTGAAAAATTACATTTATCACAGTTTCCACAAAAACATGAAGCAGCACAACTGTTTTTTAAACATTATAATAATATTAATGTTTCTTGAGCAGCATATTAGAATGATTTCTGAAGATCATGTGACACTGGAGACTGTTATGATGCTGAAAATACAGCTGCCCATCACAGAAATAAATTAGAGTTTACAACATATTCTCATACAAAACAGTAATTTTAAATTATAAAAATATGTCACAATTTTATAGTTTTTTTCTGTATTTTTAAAACAGAAAATTCAGCCTTGTTGAGCAGAAGAAACAAAAACATTTAAAATTTGTTACAAACCCCACACCTGGATGGGTGTTGTCACAATAATTTGTACATGTGATTCAATTCTATACATAGTTAGACCTTAATACCGACCTCAAACATTTGAACAATAGTGTCCATTGCTTATTTGACTGTGATTTGCTCCTGTTTCAGCCGTACGGATGGCAGCTTCACGCTCCTCCACGCAGGAAGTTGCTTCAGTCTCCAGGAATGTTGCTTTATTCTCCTCTGAGTGTTTCATACAACGGCAAGACCTGCATCCTCTTCAGGGCCCGCAAACTGGCCATCAGGTACAGAAATCACAGTTTGGTGGACCTCACAGAGAGAACCTTCAGCCCAGATGCACCGGTGGACACCAAAGGCTCCTTCTGCAGCAAAGACAAAGCCATGTGAGTTCAGCTGCAAACATAAATGTGGTTTTTTTTTTTTTTGGAGTGAAATATTATTTGGACATGCCCTGATGTCTTTTCCAAACATGAATGATCAAAGCCTGGCCTAGCTAAAAACTACCTCAGCCAGGTTTAGGATGTTTTATTGAGAAAGAAAATGTGACCGCTAATGAGTTTGGTTGTGTTTTTGGCTTGATAGATATTTAATAATATTGTGACATATTTTGTTATTCTCCAGACTCAATCTACGTTTTGGCGACGTGGAAGATCTAAGAGGCCTCTCTATCAGGTTATTAATTAATTATATATATTTTTTAAATTATATATATATATATATATATATATATATATATATATATATATATATATATATATATATATATATATATTAATTAATTAAATTATATATATATATTAACATTTATTTTAATATTAACATTCTATAAAACATTATAAACAGGTTTTCATTAAAAAATAATACTGCAGTCAGTATTCAAACCTCTTTATAATGTTTTATATAATGTTAATGTTTACCATTTGTATCAAAATCATTTAAAATTACATTGTTTTTTACATTTGTCATCACAGATGTGTCCATATTAGTTAATGTGCAGTGTCTTAAAATGTAGTTCATCCAATCTGATTTTACAGTTTAGTATAATTTAATGATACTGATACCGATAACCGATATTTTAATTTATTTTAAAGCCGATAACCGATATTTTGGCCTGGAAATCTATAGTATATCCAAATTTTTATATACTGTTTGAGAGCCTGATTATAAAAAAAGTCTCATCGTTAAAAGCCACTTCCCAAACACTTCAACATAAGCCGCCTAGTTTGAACAGTGTACATTTAAAAAATAGTTTTACCCTCCCATTACCAAATTTCATCATAAAAAGTGTTACAAATAAATAAAATAATGAATAAATAATGCAAACAATTAATCTCAAGTCAATTGTTTCTGAAGGAAATAATGAATTATTTATCACCTTTAAGATATCGGCCAAATTTTCTTATCGGCATGATACCGATTACAGAAAATTGAGCATTTATTGGTTGATACCGATATGGTGGCCGATATATCATGCATCCCTATATATTTTATGCGTGTGCTAGTAAAACGATCAATTTGCATTACTCATCTGAAATTATTTTTATGGCTTTGCAGAAAGATAAACATGCGTTTATTTCCACAGGCTACAGATGTCAAACACATTCTATGAGTCTGCGGGACAGAACTGGTTCACTCTGGATAATGTTTTCATCCATTACAACTGGACGCACGAGGCCGTGTTCAACGCTACAGATGTGTACGCGCCCTCCACCAACTCCTATCACTGCCAGCACGTCAGTAGCCTGCAGAAGTACGACACGCTGCTGGTACCCAGCGCCAACACTGACCACGCCGCAAGCTGGCACATAACCTTCACCGACTTCCAGGTTGGCAGGCATCTCTTTCCCTCCATCCTCCACTGATAAGCGCCTCATATTTGAGTTGTAGCATCTCACGCTGTATTTTTAGCCTCTGGTGGGTGTAATGTGGTTACACAAGCGTGTGGTTTGGTGTGAGAGCAGCGTCTTTTTAAAAAACTCAGTCCAGAGAAATTAAATGCTTTTTAATTTGGAATATAAAAAAAAAACTATGAATTATTCAGCTATGCCTGGAACATCTCTGACAAATTATACATACCCTAGAGAAAAACTGATTAGATAGACAGATGGATAGATGGACAGTACGAACGAATGTATGTACGATAGATAGATAGATAGATAGATAGATAGATAGATAGATAGATAGATAGATAGATAGATAGATAGATAGATAGATAAGAGACAGATAGATAGATAGATAGATAGATAGATAGATAGATAGATAGATAGATAGATAGATAGATAGATAGATAGATTATAGACAGACAATAGACAGACAGATAGATAGATGATAGACAGAGACAGATAGATTGACGATAGACAGACAGACAGACAGACAGACAGACAGACAGATAGATAGATAGATAGATAGATAGATAGATAGATAGATAAGTTACAGACAGACAGACAGACAGACAGACAGACAGACAGACAGACAGATAGATAGATAGATAGATAGATAGATAGATAGATAGATAGATACATAGATAGATATATAGATAGATAGATAGATAGATAGATAAGAGACAGACAGACAGACAGACAGATAGATAGATAGATAGATAGATAGATAGATAAATAGATAAGAGACAGATAGATAGATAGATAGATAGATAGATAGATAGATAGATAGATAGATAGATAGATAGATAGATAGATAGGTCGATAGATCGATAGATAGATGATAGACAGACAATAGACAGACAGATAGATAGATGATAGACAGAGACAGATAGATTGACGATAGACAGTCAGACAGACAGACAGACAGACAGATAGATAGATAGATAGATAGATAGATAGATAGGTCGATAGATCGATAGATAGATGATAGACAGACAATAGACAGACAGATAGATAGATGATAGACAGAGACAGATAGATTGACGATAGACAGTCAGACAGACAGACAGACAGACAGATAGATAGATAGATAGATAGATAGATAGATAGATAGATAGATAGATAGATAGATAGATAAGTTACAGACAGACAGATAGACAGACAGACAGACAGACAGACAGACAGACAGACAGACAGATAGATAGATAGATAGATAGATAGATATATAGATATATAGATAGATAGATAGATAGATAGATAGATAGATAGATAGATAGATAGATAGATAGATAGATAAGAGACAGATAGATAGATAGATAGATAGATAGATAAATAGATGGATAAATAGACAGACAAACAGATAGATAGATAGATAGATAGATAGATAGATAGATAGATAGACAGACAATAAACAGACAGATAGATAGATGATAGACAGAGAGACAGACAGATTGAAAGATAGACGAACAGACAGATAGATAGACGATAGACGATAGACAGAGAGACAGATAGATAGACAGACAGAGAGACAGACAGATAGATGATAGACAGACAGATAGACAGACAGACAGACAGACAGATAGATGATAGACAGACAGATAGACAGACAGACAGACAGACAGACAGATAGATGATAGACAGATAGATAGACAGACAGAGAGACAGACAGATAGATGATAGACAGACAGATAGACAGACAGACAGACAGACAGACAGATAGAACAACAACAGACAAGCTGTAAACTGGAAAATAGTTTGTAAGGATTCCGATCTTACCATCTGCTGTTTCTTCTGTTGTTCCTCACAGATCCAGGCGTTTAACGTTCAGTCCAGTAAGTTTGCGGCGGCCAGTGACTGCGCGACCTTCTTCACTCCTGCCATCCTGATGGGTCTGATCACATCTCTGATCCTGCTGCTGGTGCTGGCCTACGCGCTGCACATGGTGGTTCACCTGAAGCACATCGACCGCTACGAAGAGCACAAGACCACCGTCTACTTCCCTCGCAGCACAGAAGCAGAGAGCACAGAGAAGAACAACCTCTAGAGAGAGACGGACACTTCTGTGACTGTGAGCTCTGGAGACCGGACGGGAAGAAAACTCCCATCTGAGCAGAGAACCAGAGCCGTTTGGGACTGACTGCACCACGGCAGTGACATCATTGTGGTGGGACAGTGGAAGTCCGAATCAGGCTCCTTCAGGAGCTCGGCACACCGGAGGATTGGGAGATATCAGCCAGTTCTCACCAAAAATCAAGGAATTAAACATTCAGTGTCAGATTTTCACGAGCGGAAGGATATGTTTCAGATGTTTCAATGTGATTTGAAATAGCACAATAATCATTATATCTTGCATTGTCTGTCTTACGGCTGTTTGACTGCTAAGACCAGATTTAACTTCAATACTGATGTTTCTTTGAAGTCAACATGAAATGGTGTTTCGCAAGCAATTTACAGTTGTAATTTTACATATTTGTGAATAAAACATCTTGATTTTCATCTGGAACTGATTGGATGGTATTACGGGATCTCTTTACTGCTACAGAATTAAAAATATTAAAAAGGTAATTGCGACTTTTTATCTCACAATTCAGATTTTATATCTCGTTATTCCGAGAGCAAAAGTCCAAATTTCGAGATATAAATATAAAAGGTTGCATCTAGCAAATTTTGAAGTTTTTTTCTCTAATAATTCAGATTTTTTTCGGAATTCTGAGTTCATATCTTGCAATTATGTTTATCCATCAATTGTATATATCGCATAATTATGTTTATATCTCGCAAATATGAGTTTTTATCTCACAGTTCTGAGGATCTTACCATTCTGAGTATTTATCTCACAATTTTGAGTTTTTATCTTGCAATTGTTTATATCTCAGTTATGTTTATATTTTGAAATTCTGAGTTTATATCACAATTATGTTTATATCTCAACATTCTGAGTTCATATCTCGCAAATATGAGTTTATATTTCGCAATTCTAAGTTTATATTTCACAATTATATCTTGCAAATATGAGTTTATATTTCGCAATTCTAAGTTTATATTTCACAATTATATCTTGCAAATATGAGTTTATATTTCGCAATTCTAAGTTTATATTTCACAATTATATCTTGCAAATATGAGTTTATATTTCGCAATTCTAAGTTTATATTTCACAATTATATCTTGCAAATATGAGTTTATATTTCGCAATTCTAAGTTTATATTTCACAATTATATCTCGCAAATATGATTTTATATCTCACAATTCATAGTATATATTACAATTCAAATTTTTTATATCTAGCAATTATGAGTTTATATTGCAATTATGCTCATCTCGCATTTTTTGGTTCATATCTCAAAATTAGTTTATATCGGCAAATCTGAGTTTATATGACAATCATGTTTATATCTCGCAATTATACGTTTATATTTCACAATTCTGAGTATCTTACAGTTCTGAGTATTTATCTCACAATTTTTTTTTATCTTGCAATTATGTTTATATCTCACAATTAAATTTTTATGAAGTTTATATTGCAATTATGCTTATATATCGCATTTTTGAGTTTATATCTCAAAATTAGTTTATATTGGGCAATTCTGAGCTTATATGACAATCACGTTTATATTTCACAATTATGAATTTATATTTCAATTACAATTCTGAGTATCTTACAATTCTGAGTATTTATCTCACAATCCTGAGTTTTTATCTTGCAATTATGTTTAGATCTAACAATTATGTGTTTATATTTCGTAATTCAGATTTTATATTGCAATTATGTTTATATCTCACAGTTATGAGTTTATATCTCACACTTCTTTGTTTTTATCTTGCATTTATATTTTGTGAGAAAAAAGTCTGATTTAAGAGATATAAACTCCGAAATGTGAGATAAAAGTCACAATACCTTTTTTATTTTTCATTCTGTGGTGGAAACGAGCTTCTATAGGATGGTAAACAACAAGCACAATGAATTACAATACATCCAGGAATGTGTATTAAGAAAGTATTTAGATTTCATGTTGACTTTGACATTTTAAACTGTGAATAAACCCATTATGATAATGTAATATAGTTTTCATTTGCAGATCAAGACATAAATTTAAAAAGGAATGCATTTCCCCATTGATTATGAAATTGGTGCCTAAAACCTAAAATTCAAATTAATAAAGCATACTGTGTAATGGTTTCAATACAGTGCGTAACCAGAAAATAGATGTTTCATTTTTAGCAATTTTCCCCTGAGGAGTTGCACAAAAAAAGTTAGTTTTGTGTAAATTGTATGTTAACTCTGATTTTTGTAATATCTTATTTAATTTTTTATTCGTCTTTTGTGTATGTTTTTGGCTATGGTGAAGAGTGGCTTCTTTGACGACTGAAGCAAAACAACAATGGAAGCAACATGATGTTTGTTATAGTGAACATGCAGCATGCCAGTGGCTAGAGACATTTCTGAACCAGAGTAATAAGATGGTTTGCTTTGTACCATGTACTGTATATCGGTAATAATCATAATGTGCTAAATAAGGGATTTTTTTTCATGTACACATGTATTTGGGAACATATTAGCTTAACTTTGTTCAGTGGACATTTATGCAGATCAAATGGAGAGATGGGGTATGATCATAGACTGTGGGTATGATGTATTAATGTTTGATGATCATTATAGTCCTCTCAGTTGAGTTCAATAAAACCAGCAGCACAGTTGTTGCAAAATTATTTTGTTCACCGTTTCCAATTTATTTATATTAAGTAGACTATTTATCAAATATTATAATAAAGAGATGTTATTTCGACAAACTTTAAGCTCCAAAGGAATAATCCATTTGTGAACAGTGCCACCTAGTAGCATTATATAGTACTCAATGAAATTATTTTACATTTTTTCTATATTTATTTAAAAATCCAAAAGGAATTTATGTAGTTTCTTGTATAAAGACCCAGTTTTTACCTTGTGTATGCATATTATTATTAAAAATGTTTAGTTTGTAATAAGTCACTTTAATTGTTTTATACTCATTTAAGAGCACTGTTAGATAGTTTATGTATTTTAATCTAATTTGTATAAGACCCAATTTCACATCGCACTGGTGTGTGTGACCTCAAGTGGACGTGAAACGATCACAAACAGTTCGTGTTTCATCAAAACCATTCAACAATTACAACTATTTAATGATCATAATTCAGGATTGTATTTGGATTTATCACATAGCTTCATTCTGACTTGTAGAAATTAATATTTATGATGAGTTATTTGTGTGATATATATCAAATGCGTCTATTGACACCTACTTGGAAATATTAAAAGCTGTATGTACAATATGATTTTTTTTTATTTTTATTATTTGCATTTATATTAATTCGGCATTTTGTGGCATTGCTTTAACCTTGCTTTTCAAACTAGATGGTTTTCCCTTGAAAGAAAACTTCATCCAAGATGTAGATGAGTTTGTTTCTTCATCAGATTTGGAGAAATGTAGCATTGCATCACTTGCTCATCAATGGATGCTCTGCAGTGAATGGGTGCCGTCAGAATAAGAGTCCAAACAGCTGGGAAAAAAACATCACAATTATCCACAAGTAATCCACAGCACTCCAGTCCATCAGTTAATGTCTTGAGGAGAGAAAAGCTGCGTGTTTGTAAGAAACAAATCCATCATTACGATGTTGTTAATTTCAAACAATTGCTTTTGGTCAAAATAGGAGACGATAATAATGCTTCCTCCAGCGAAAAAGTGCATCTCCTGTTGTCTCTCAAATTAAAATCCAGCCATATATTTGTTTAGAGCTGTTTTAGCTTGTATACATTCCTAGATCTGTGCAGATTTCTCTCCTGATTCAGACCAAACCACTTTTTCACTGATGGAAGTGGATTATGGATTACTGTTTTAGCTGAAAGCAATGATTTGAAATTAACATCTTAGTTATGGATTAGTTTCTTACAAACACGCATCTTTTCTCTCCTCAAGACATTAACTGATGGACTGGAGTGCTGTGGATTATTTGTGGATTATTGTGATGTTTTTATCAGCTGTTTGGACTCTCATTCTGACGGCACCCATTCACTGCAGAGGATCCATTGGTGAGTAAGTGATGCAATGCTACATTTCTCCAAATCTGATGAAGAAACAAACTCATCCTGGATAAAAAAAAGAGAGTCCATTTTTAGTTTTGGTTGAAATATTGCTTCAATTAAAAACATGAATACATATCTGTGTTCATGACACTTTATAGCATTTAATAATAAGTTCATTTCTTTCTTAAGTCTTTGTTGATACACAACCACACAAGTGACGCATATCAGACTTTTATTTGCATCATATACTTTATTAATGATGTTTTAATACATTTTTAAAAAGGGGTAACAGCTAGACGATTCCTAGCACGGATCCATTTGAATATTTTCTAAGCTGGGAATAAAAATAGTTGGTTGTCTAAAGCATTTGCACTGGTTTGTTCTCAATTGAAATGCTAAATAAAAAGTGTTCATTCACATAGTAAATCACAGCATGCTTAAGGCAATTGTGATTACGTATATAAAAAGGCTGCTTATTTACAACACAGACATCAGACTATTCCCAATAAAAACTTTGCATTTTATAAAGCACTAAAACTATTGCTAACGTCAATGCATTGACAGTTTCTAAATGTGCTACTATTAGAATAATCTTTTATTTATTAAATGCATGCTTCTCTGAGAATAGTTCCCTGCATGTATGGCATGCAAACGCCTGGTAATGAAAATGTCTGGAATGAAAATAATGGAATAAATCAAGTTGAGGGAGCAAAAATAGAGCATTTTTATAAATACATACAGACAATGCTTGATGTTTATGTTTACTGTAACAAGAGCTCAAAAGTACAGCAAGAGCTTCTTAACAAATCTAGTATTTTTAATGGCCACAAACATCAAGTGGAATGATTCTGGGAGAAATGTCAGTCAGGGTCAAAGGTGAAGCGAATTAAAAAAGGAACAAAGTGTTCAAATGCACTGCCGTCTTTTGGTAGCAATCAACTGAAAATGATCCATGAACAGCTTCTGTGCCACATCAACTCCACTGATCGTGTCCTTTAGAAAAGCACACATCCTGCTTGAACAGGAAGTGCTGTTTACTGTTTGGAGAGCTGCTCGGAAAGCCAGTCTAATCCCTCGTATAAACCCGTCCCTTGAGTCGCACAGGTCGCCTGGACATACCACTGATGAGGAGCACAATATCAACATATTACTACTAAACAGATACAATATGCACTAAAATTAATATTTAAAAAAAAAAAAAAGATTTTTAATTGATTTTGAAAGAAGTCTCTTCTGCTCACCGAGGCTGCATTTATTTGATCAATAAAACAGTAAATACATTACTATTGTGAATTATTATTACCATTTAAAAAACGATATTCTACTGTAATATATTAATAAAACGTAATTAATTGCTGTGAATCAAAGTTACTTCAGTCTTCAGTGTCACATGATCCTTCAGAATACTTTTTTCAAATATGCTGCTTAAGAAACATTTCTTCTTATTATTATAAAAGTTGAAATGCTACCATTCACGAGAAAATAAATTAATACTTTTATTCAGGAAGGATGCACTACATTGATCAAAAGTAGCAGTGAAGACATTAATGAAGTTACATTTCAAATGAATGCTGTTCTTTTGAATTTTATATTAATCAAATATTTATCACAGTTCCCAAAAAAAAAAAAAGTTTTCAGCATTGATAATAATAAGAACCATAACTAATAAATGAGCATCATCAAAACTGATAATTGAGCAGCAAATCATCATATTAGAATGATTTCTGAAGATCATGTGACACTGAAGACTGGAGGAATGATGCTGAAAATACAGCTGCAGATCACAGGAATAAATTACATTTTAAAATATATTACACTATAAATCAGCTACTTAGAATTATAATAATATTTCGCAATATTTAAATTTTTACTGTATTTTTGGTCAAATAAATGCAGCCTTGGTAAGCAAAATGTTTAAAAAAAAATTTTTTTTTAATTATTTTTCCAGAAATATGATTAATTACAGGTCCAAAATAAATACATTTCAATAGCCAATGTTAATATGTCTATTAAATGGAGCTTCCAAATATGCATCGTAATATTGCACATAAAGTGTATAATAGCATCACTCACGGTTCTGCTCCTGAGTGCTTGCAGGCCCAGTTTGTCCGTCATCTCGCTGATGGCCATTGCGTTTGGTAAATCTTGTTTATTTGCAAAAACCAGCAGAACGGCATCTCTCAGCTCATCCTCCTGAAGCTGTTGAAGACAGAATATGTGCAGATATTTATGGTGTTCTGAAACAGACTGATGCTGCACAGTAAAAGCAGCATTTGGTTTAGTGCAGGTACAGGGTTTAAAACCAGAGCGGTGTTTAATCTCACCATCTTCTGAAGCTCTTCTGCTGCTTCCTGTGCTCGCTCTCGATCGTTACTGTCCACCACGAAGATCAGACCCTGAAGAAACAACACATTTAGAGCAAAAACCTGCTTACAGACAGAAAATATTATTAAGCTCCAGTTCTTCACTTAAAGACTCATTTCCAGGAGGTTTTCAGGAGGTAAATAGAAATAAAACTACTTTTACTACACCTTCTGATGCTCTTTTCTTCCTCAGTATTTTTGTCTCGTTTTCCAGCACAAACGTCTACTTCAACCAAAACCATGCACGTCTTGTTTTTCAGAGAAACTGTTTCAAGTTAACTGATTTTCATCATTAAAACAAGAATAAATATTTGCTAATTTCTCAGAAAACAAGACTTCAACTCTTCATTACGCATGTCAAGTGGATATTTGTATTGGAAAACAACACAAAAATACAGATTCAAATTAATTTCTACTGTGTTTGCAACATTCAAAGCCTCGATTTAAGACCTTTTAAAGGGACAGTTCACTCAAAATTAAGAATTATGTCATTTACTCACCCTCAAGTAGTTCCTAACCCACTGACATCCATAGTATGGGTAAAAATTTTTTAAAAAACCCACTATGGAAGTCAATAGGAACCAGCAACTCTTTGGTAACCCACATTTATCAAAATATATTCTATATTCAAAAGAATAAAGACATTCATACAGGTTTTGAACTTGTGGGTGAGTAAATGATGACAGGATTTTTGGGTGAACTATCCCTTTAAGGCCTTACTTTGTAGACGGGCAAATTAAGACATAATTTTACATTATAGCATGCAAACTATAACACCTACTGCACAGAATTATAATGTTTTAGGCATTTTTAAATGAATATAAGTTAGGTTTCACTGTCATCACACAACTTGTGAGTTTCTAGGACCTCAAGATCGTCTGTAAACACGTCTTTAGAAACCTTTTAGAAATGATCCATTCTTAAACATTAGGGAAATTAAGAACAAGCACGAGTTAGATATTCTAGCATTAGCTTACTGAACAATCTATAAGCATGCAGTAAAAAGAAAAGAGAACTACATGAACAGTTCTGTTCTCTAAATCAAACTCTAGTCCTCAACTTAATCCTAATAGTAACACCAACATCCTCATACAAAGAGCATCCACAGCATCCAGCCAAACTAGAACTACATCCCCGTAGTTGTTTTTCTAGCAGCTCAGGGCTGGACGGTCAAACTCAATCAGTTCGGCCGTGGCACAATGAGCATTTCATCCTGCTGGAATGCTGCGACGCCATTGTTTTTTGACTACCTTGGTCCTGTCGCGATGTGATGCATCTGTTTACCTGGGTATTCTGGAAGTAGTGTCTCCAAAGAGGCCTGATCTTATCCTGACCACCCACATCCCACACGGTGAAGCAAATGTTCTTGTATTCCACCGTCTCGACGTTAAAACCTAACGAAACGCACAGGATCAGGTGTGAAGACATGCAGTTGTTCACATCAATGTAACAATCAATCACAAAACCTGTCAAGTGCATGTACGGGTCATGAAAATATGGGAAAATCTTTATGAATGCTTCATTTTTATTCCTGCAAAATACAAATTTGAAGGTAAATATTTGATTTGAAACTCAAGAATGACCTATAAATGTATTTATGGGAATATCTGTCCATTAAAAACATAATGTAACCTAAAATTCATCCATAGAATATCTGAATATTGTCAGTTTAAGCATAAATTCTCTCTTTGTTGCGATGTATATGATCTGTTATCTATGTGTGCTTTTTTTTTTTTTTTTTTTTGGAGATAATATCCCGCCCCCAGAATTCTGACATTTTTCCTCGCAATTCTCTCCTATAAATTCTATTCACATCTCACAATTCTGTTTTCTGTCAAAGAATAAAAAAAACAAAAAGATGATAATTTGGGATTTTTGTCTCACGGTTCTGTCTTTATATCTTGCAAATCACTTAATAAAAGACAATTTTGAGATTAAAAAGTCAATTAATTATTAGTATTTTTTTTTTCATAGAGCTCTTTTATGACTTGCCTATCGTTGGAATAGTTGTGACTATTTCTCCCAGTTTGAGTTTGTAGAGGATTGTGGTTTTCCCTGCAGCATCCAGACCAACTGAAGAAGAAGAACAGAAGAACATAAACACCTTCCTACTTCTTGGGAAACAATAAAGAAACTCAATACAATAAGCGACTGATTTACTGATTAAGTTTAAAATTCATTTCAACGTCCATACATCACAAGAGCATTCAGAGCATACAGAAAGAGCTTTAAAAACATAATTCAATGGAAAAAGTCAACAAAATAGAGTTTTTTTCAAAGCTAACTGACAAAAACAAACAACTTCCAACTCACCCATGAGAATTCTCATCTGTTTTTTCCCAAACAAGCGAGAGAAGACGCTTGAAATGGTCAAACCCATGTTAAAAACTGCCCAGAAACAGAGTAAAAGTCCAACTAATTGGAGGAGTTTGCGCCAGACTACAATCACTCTTTCTTTCCTCTGATCTCTTTCCTTCGTGATTCTCTCTGTCCGGGTGAAAGTGTGTTTTGAGCAGCAGTTTGATCGCGACTGTGATTCTCTCCACGTCAGAGTCCAACGCGGTCGAAATGACGTCAGCGGTGCCACGTCATTCTCGAAAACTACAGAAACATCACGTTTCTTCATTATGTACCCACATGTGTGAGCTTTTAGTTGAGAATGCTAATACATACTGAAACGTAAACATATATGAGCGCAATATATATATATATATATATATATATATATATATATATATATATATATATATATATATATATATATATATATATATATATATATATATATTTGTATATATATATATTTGTATATATATATATATGTATATATATATATGTATATATGTATATATATATATATATATATATATATATATATATATATATATTAGTACATTTCTCAAAAATGTCATCCATTCTGAAAATTTGATAAGCCTTTAAAAAATGTATAAAAAATTAAACACATAAGTACAATATAAATATTGATTTTTATCCATCTATCTATCTATCTATCTATCTATCTATCTATCTATCTGCGATACTCTGTTTCTTATGCATTTTTCTATTCTATTATATTTATTTATTAAATGACACAAAAGGACACTACTGAAAAAAAAAATTGCATCATTTATTGGAGATATTTGAAAGGCACAGATACATTTATTTCAGGCAAACATCAGCTTGTTTTTTCACATAGTCCAAATACAGCAAAACACATTCAAATAATTTAAACGTGACAAATACAAAAACAGCATGTCGTTTAAACTGGTAAAATGACAGTAGTAGATAAATAAAATAATAGTACAGCAGTAGTGCATAATTTATAAATTGTGTGAATTTAAAAATGCAAATGAAGGCATACATATATATTAAAACCAAAAATATTTAATATTTAAATGGTCTTGATAGTGGTAAATTAACAACACAGAATGTACTGAAGTAGAATTATAACTAAAAATATACTGTAATAATATCCCATAAATATCTCAATATAAAAAATGAAACTGGAGACATAAGAGACTATACATTCAAAGGTGATTGATTCAAGTAGTGTGAAGGCTGAAGTGTTTTATCGTTTGGACAGTTGATCCGAGAGCCAATCCAGTCCTTCATATAAACCTGACCCTTGAACCGCACATGTGGCCTGAACAAACCACTGAGAGACACAGAGACAGAGAAGCAGACGTTTATTTCACTCAGACACACACTGACATCACGCATCACGTGTCAAACAGAGTGTGTGTGTCTCACCTGTCGTCCTCTCAGTGTGTGTAAACCCAGTTTGTCTGTCAGCTCCGGGACCGGCATGGCTTTGGGTAAATCCTGTTTGTTAGCAAGAACTAACAGAACCGCGTCTCTCATCTCGTCCTCCGCCAGCATCGCCTTTAGTTCCTCTGCTGCTGTTTCAATCCGGTCACGATCACTGCTGTCCACCACAAAGATCAGACCCTGAATCACACAGACACACAGAATACGATGACACTTTCAAAGTGAAGGTCAGATATTATACGACTGCAAAAACATCCTGCATATACAGTCATGTTTGTATTGAACTCTTACTTCAGTGTACTGATAGTAATATTTCCAAAGACCTCTGATTTTGGTCTGACCGCCGACATCCCAAACAGTGAAGGAGATGTTTTCATATTCAACTGTTTCAACATTAAATCCTAGAGAGAATTTTTTTTTTAAATATATATTTAATAAAGAAGACAATGAGTCCAATTAAGGCAAACATTCATAAATGTATTTAAATACGGCTGCTTTGATATTTCATACCAATAGTTGGAATAGTTGTGACAACTTCGCCAAGTTTGAGTTTGTAGAGGACTGTTGTTTTCCCTGCTGCATCCAGACCAACTGAAGAAGAAATATTGATATTTATTAATATATATATTAATATATCAATATATTTTACCTTATGGTCATTACATTTATTCAAGCACATGCATGATACAGTAAAAATAACTCAGTAGCCAAACTATAAGACTTGAAATTCGAAGTTTGGATAAAAATATTTACTCACCCATAAGCAACCTAACCTGCTTTTTAGGAAAGAGACGAGAGAAAATCTGAGAGAAATAGTTGCCCATGTTTGCAGTAAGACAGAGCCGCTGTTGCTGAAGTTAAACACCTAGAGGTCAAGGCTCAGACTGGGTAGTGTGTGTGGAGTGTGTGTGTGTGTTTATAAAGGCTTTTTACTTTCGGTTCGATTGACAGCTCAACACACCAGACGCGCTCAGCTTCTCTCGAGGCAAATCCAACGCGTTCGATATGACGTCACCCGCTGTACCACGTGTCCAAACAAACTTTTTATTTACAGTTTCAAGTTAGACATCTTTTTGCTAAATTGAATTCAATTTACCTAAATAAATGTTTGGGAAATAAGAGCAGAGAGAACATAAACCGTAAAGATGTATTATTTAATGTAAACAAATAGTGAAACACTGTGATAATGTTACAAGTGTTTTGGTGACGTGTCGCCTACGTGTCATTAAATTAAGTTAAACATTCCATCCTGTTTGAGTTATTGTTGATCAATGGACGACCATGTGATGTCGATATATATATATATATATAACATTTGTATGATATGTTAATGATGAAGCACTAATATACGTAATAAATAAGGTAATATCTTATTCTATTATGGTTATTATATTTATTTTATTGGCATGTATAACAGTTATCTATATAAAGTATAAAACACTATGACAAGGTAATGTTTAATTTATTATATTACATATTTATTTATTTATTAAATTTTATATTATCATCTCACACATGGTAGGTATTTACTATAATTTCTAAATTCTAAATCAAAATGCATATCCGATAAGACTTAATATACTAATTAGCATCAAACAATATCATTAATATTCTCAAGGATTAAAGGTTAAATGGATGATTGCACAACGATCTGTTAGGTC